>NC_048304.1:62967282-62985974 GCF_013100865.1 Trachemys scripta elegans | reverse complement strand
GCGGCTGCTCTGCTCCTCCCCTGACTCTTCGGCTCTGTTTAAGAGCTGAGTTGCCCGAGCGCTACCGGCTTCGGGCAGCCCCCATGCCTCCGGACCCTGCGCCGCCGGAGCCCGGGAGGGGAAGTGCCCGGCTGGCGGCTGGGGTCTGGAGGCAAGGGGGCTGCCTGAAGCCCATAGCGCTTGAGCAGCTCGGCTCTTAAACAGAGCCGAAGAGTCAGGGGAGGAGCAGAGCAGCCGCGGGAGGGGAAGTGCCCGGCCGGCATTGTCCCGGACATGTTCGGCTTTTTGGCAATTCCCCCCGGACGGGGGGTTGATTGCCGAAAAGCCGGACATGTCCGGGAAAAAATGGACATATGGTAACCCTAAAATTATGCCAACAACCAAGCTACTGGGGGGCTTGTTAAAGGAGCTGTTGGGATAACGGGATAACATTAAAATGGCTTCCTATAAATACATCATAATTGGGTCAGACTGGTGCCAGACACATAAACATACAGGTCCTTTTATAAAACAAGAACAGACGGTTACACTCAAGTTCTGAAGAAAGCTTTTAAAAAATTCATAAGGGCACTCACTCCTTAGAAGTTGGGAAAAGAACATGCTCTCTTACTGACTGGTGCTTGAGGATGTGCATCTCTTACTGAAGTGGGAAAGTGGGGGTAGGAAGGGGTTAGCTTCTAAGAACCTTTGTAGCTCACTAGAATCATGTCCCTGAAAATAAATTATCATCTCCATTGATTCCCTGGACTGGACTATGACAAGATCACCTGTAGTGGAGAGAACCACAGCGCTACTCCATTACCCAAAGGGCGCTTGTAAAGCAGAAGGAAGTCTGTAACAGAGAAGACTACATGAAGGATGGTCTGCCCTTCCATGAGAATGATTTATAATGTTCTCCTAATGTTTCTTTTATTCCCTTCAGCACAGTCTCATCAACATAGCTGTGAATACTCCCCCTCCTCCTCCTGACCTATCTCTGGGAATTGCTCTTTTCTTACTCACCTCTGCTTTTGTAGCATTTCTTCCACAAACTGTCCCATAGTCATCATGGTGTTGCTTATCTTTCAAAGGCAAGTCTCTGGCCTTCTTCCCTATAAGCAATAAAGTGAAATTTACAAGTCTCTCTCTCTCTCTGAGGCACCAAGGAACAGGATTTCAAGAGCAGGATTCTTGTAAATTTCAATTTACCGCTTGCATATAAAAAACAGAACAGAAAGGCATGCTAAACAAGAGCTCTCATCACATCCCAAAAGGCTTCTGATCACAGCAACTGTGCACCAGGTTTTTTAAAAAGCTATTTTAAAACCCTGTAACAATTAAATCAGGATTGCAATGATGTTTAAAAATTAGAAGAAAATTTAAGTAACTGGGAAGACCCTAGGACAAGGTACTCATACATTAAGGAAGATCCAGATTTGGGCCTATTAACCCAGACAGTATCTCCTAACAAAGCTTCTTTAGTTCATCTAAATCCTAATACTATAAATCCTACTGTATTGGGGGGGACTAAGTTACAACACAGCAGAGTCCTGCCACGGTTAAAGAATTGCTCAGTCTTGCCTGCATAAACAAGACCAAAGCATGTTTTAATTATGTTACCACACCACATTACAGTTCTATGGCTGTGGTATGATCCAGTCCTGTCTATTACACAGAACTACTGTTTTCACAAAACTAATCCCTGTTTAAAACTTTGCCAGGGAATTATGGTGTTGTAAATCAGATCATAGAATCTTAGAATATCAGGGTTGGAAGTGACCTCAGGAGGTCATCTAGTCCAACCCCCTGCTCAAAGCAGGACCAATCCCCAACTAAATCCCCAAATCCCTAAATGGCCCCCTCAAGGATTGAATTCACAACCCTAGGTTTAGCAGGCCAATGCTCAAACCACTGAGATCCCTCCAAACTAGTCATTTATTTCATTTTGTAGGCAATGTGTCATGGAGCTATTTTTGCTAAAGTTCCCCAGCATTGTTAGTACTGGTTCAGTTCCACCAGCAGTAGCAATAGTGGAATCATGGATGTAGGCAGGCCTTCAAGTAGCTGCCAGGTTTGAAGCTGCATGTCATCTAACCCTGCTCATAACCTGCTGATGGCACCTGACCTATACTAGTGCTTCTGCTGGTGGAGCTCAACTGGTGGTAGCAATGGTGGGAAATTTTAGCAGCAGTATCCTAGATTAAACAGGACTTTTGAAAACCTGCAGCAATTTACAACTTGTTTTGTTGTCCTGAGATAAAAATCAAGAGCTTTCTATCATCTTTTGTAGCTCATTGGTGTCTCAAATCAATTTACTTCATTAACTGCTCATGCTGCAACATGAACAAAAGTAGTTTGTACACATATAACTGAATTTCTCTTAACCCACTGCACTGAATTTCCAAGAGCTCTATTTTAATTTGAAAAAAGATTTGCTGATGTGACAACATACTGCACTTCAGCAATATTCAGTCTAAGAGCCATTCAGTACAAGTAGTCAATGGATTTTTTCTACTGAATTTATTTTCAGTCTTATTATGTTTAGAGTAATGAACATTTAAAACAACTACTGTCTGTGCATCACATCAAAAATCCTTTTAAACGTCACCTTTGTCACAGCACTAAAATAGCCAATGAAAAGACTTCACCAACAGGCACTCTGCTTTCATGCATAGACATCACCTCCTGAATATGTTATTATTGGAAACTGAACATTGGGAGAACTAACCAGTTTTATGCTTTTCCTGCTAACATCTTGCATGCTGTTCTGGCTTTCATGCCACAAACAGGTTTCATACATAAATCTGATATCCTCTTACACTGAACAACATATTAACAGCTGTTTAAACAAAATTGATGAATGGACAAAAGTCTCATGCGTATTCTGACCGATCACTTGTCCAGAGTGATTACAGTATAAAGAGGAACATTTGGACTTCAATTTAGTATGCAATTAGTCAGTTTATACAGCTAGCCAATATGCAATTAATTAGTGCAACAAGGACCATGTCATTCTCATGCACCTAAGCTGATTATGTAGTTAAGCACCATGCTCTGAAATTCACTGTATTTAATCCATCTACCACTGAAGTCACAAATCACAATTCCGCTACTGATAGGAGTGTGATTGGGAAACAATGTCTATCCAGACAGTGAACTGCATCAGACACTATACAAGGAGAATGGATTTGGAAGAATAATCTGAAGCTTCGAGACACATAATGAATATTCAGTCCTATTAAGAGCTGCAAAAATTAACCTCTCAAAAATTGAAAGTTATTAAAGATTGCTTTAATATTGAAACTTCTTTCTGCTGTAAAGGCCATACTCTGTATTTCACTTGTCTCACTTTGCTATTCGCACAGCACAAATAACAATAGCATTCAGGTGCTAATATGTTAGTAAAATCATAAATTCACAACACACCATTACACACTGCACTTAGATCTGATCTAGAAAGATTATGTAGCAAGCTTTTGTAATACCCTTGACATCTCAAGTCTGCCAATCCCAGTTTCAAGTGTGCCTGCATACTATATACACATATGCAAGTATATGTACGCTTAAACACACAGCATCACAGGCAGCCCCTGTACCATCTGAATGGTTCTCACCGTGAAGATGGACTCAAATTACTTAGGAAAGCTTTTCAGATGCATATACTACAGATGCCATCACATTGCTGAAAACCCCGAGCACACAAAAGAGCTGCAACAAAACCGACCTGCTGCCAAAACTTGGGAACAGCTTGAGATCTGAAACTTTCTCACACAGAGGCCCTCACAGACTAGAATGGGGTCTTTCAGAAAAAGAAAAAGTCAGCAGCACTATTTCGTGTTCAAGAGATTGCTCTTAAATAATCTGCATTGCTGAACTCTTATTTTCTTTCCTACATTTGATTTTTTTTTAAACTTACACCATAGCAACAGAAGGTATTAAAAAGAATCCATCTAATGCAAAGGAAGAGAGGGTGAGTGAACTTTTCTCAAAAGCATATTCTGTGTTTTTATACACCCCCTTTAAAGGCTTCCAATGAGTGAATAACCAGACTCAGAAGGGTTCAGATCATGCAGGTTTTTATTAACCTGAGTTTTATTTATCATACAACCTGGTAAAATAAATCCTTAATATGCAAAGTAAGAATTGAAAGGGTTTTGTGCAACATACTGTATCAAACAAGAGTTTTGAAAGCAAAATAGCAAAAACTGGTAACAATTTTTATGATATACTATCATCTAAATGGAAAGGGAAGATATTTTCACAGCATTTTAAATTATACCAAGAGACAGCTTTCAATCCTGTGCCATAACAAACAGTTTGTTTTTAAAATGAAACAATCCAAGAAATTATTAAAAAAAGAAAATGAGAAAGCAGATGTACAGTACGGTTGATGTTTCAGCACAGAATTTCAAGCTCCAAGGAGAAAATACCAAGGAAAAGAAAAAATAGAGAAAAAAACCAGAAAGGCCAAAATGTGAGATTAATATAAACGTACCCTCCCAAAATATGACGACTTCTTATTTTTCATAAATAGTCTGTCCTATTTATGGCAATATTTTCCATGTGTGTGCATCCACACCTCCCATACAGGTCGGGAGGAGGGGGAGGGGACTGTCAAAGATCGAGGACCTTAAATAGGAGTTTATATCCTTTTTGAAGCTGCCTTAAGAATGCTTTCAAAGGGGCCACAATGCCATGGGTCCTTGTAAACATTGCTGCTGAGAAAAAGAAAGGTCAGCTGTAACTTGAGATCCTTAGGTAAGTGAACAACCTGCTACATTCTCTTTTCTTCTTTGTCCAGTTAAAGAAAAAGCTTTACTTACTTTGAACAGGGCCAAGTCAAAGTTTCGCTCATTATTGTTACGAGGAAGAATGTAGCTATCACTCGCCTCTACATTCTCAACTAAACGCAGCACAGGGGGCCTAAAACCTTTGGTTCCTTTATAGAAAATTTCATAGAAGAGGCTAAACAAATTCCCTTGACTAAGGGAAGGAAGGGTAATGCAGACAGCATTAAAATCAAAACAACAAAAAGCTCCCTTTGAAAATTAATTGGCTAACACTCACTTCACCTGTGCTGGTTGCCAATAAATCCTTGACTGGGTTTTTGGTTTTTTTGGTCTACACAAGACTAATTAGAACTGTAGTGAGAGAATAAGTGAGAGGAGAGGAATTACAGCACCTCTGAAACCAAAACCATGGTGCCAACAGGAGGAACAGATTTGTCAGCAGGTTAAGCAGTTCAAAAGATCATTACTGAGGTTTGATTCTTGCCCTGGATTTTATGTGCGGATCTCTTGATTTTAAAAATATATTAATGACTTCAAACACTGAGATGTTTATAAGTAGCATATGTAGTTGTAACAGTTGAATAAATGTCATTAAGAACCACCATTACATTGACGTCGAAGGCTAAGCAACAATTTTGATTGCAAAATACACCAGATGGTTGATTTGAAGATGATGATCATATTTTTAACAAACTCTGAGGACTGCAGAAGGTATCAAAGGTACTTACTATGAGATAACCCATATTTCCAGGTAAGCTATTTATAATCATCTCAGCTGATAAGTCTGTCATTCCAAGACAGAGAGAGATTGTCTCTAGCACTACTAAAGGGCATTCAAACAACTGGGAAGGGGGCTCATGGCGGTTCTGTAACCAAAAGTCACATCGTAGTGGGGAGAAAGCGGCAAATAACCTGTAATGTGGTGCAACTTCTAGGTCTCACAAATCCTATATAAAACTTCCCATTTCTTTTGTATCAGAAAAAGTTGGAACTGGGAACCACAGAGGGTTGCCTGAGGTCAGATGCAAAATCCTTGCACTCCAATCTGACTAAACAAAAATTAAACCAAACTGCAGCATATAATTATGAGCTCCAGGTAAGAAGCAGGTGTAAAGCAAAGAGATGAGGGCTCAGACTTCACCTTGGAGTCTCACTGTGGCAACAGTTAGCTACCAAATACTGTAATCAATACAATGAAAGAGGTGTGTTATATTGCCACCCAACTACCATCATGGAGAGAAAGAGCAAACTATGAAACACACTCTGGAGGGGTTAGTCTCAAGGTGTGGCGAGTCTGACCTGCCAAAGGGATAGAGATCCTCAACAGCAGCATGCGGGGGTGGGGGGAAATCACACACTCCAGAGGAAAGCTGACCTGCCTGATGAAAGTGATTAGGATACTGGAGGAAAAGTGAAGTAGCTAGAGAGGGAATACCCTTTTTCAAATTAGCCTCTCTTTTCTAATTATCATCCCCTAAGGGCAGAAAGCCTGACTCCAAGGGGGTTACCTACATGGGGACATTCAAGTTCTCATTCACAAGTCAAGTGGCCTTAGTTTGCTGTAGCTTAATCCTCCTTCACAGCAAACTAAGGCCATTTTACTTCTGAATGAAATCATCCACACAGGAGTTTAATGCACTTTAACTTATGTGCATTAACCTTACAGCTTTAGCTGATTCATCTTAACTTTCCTGAGTGCCTTTAATCCGTCTAAGGAAGTAAGGGAGGAGAGCAACAGACATGTGTGTTTGAATTTCTTATGCACCTTTACAGAAACGTACACAGAGAAATGGATTCTGCTACAGGGCTCCTGTGCACTTTGCTGACTGGACTAATGAACATAGTGCGGCTGAGCAGAAGCTCATGGCTCATGCACCTGCAGCGCACAAGCTGTGCTTCCCTCACTCTCCCTGTTGGCGGGGAGAGAAATGAGAGCCCAGCTTGCAGCTCCAGGTTCTATCTGGATCCTGATGGCTTCTTCCCCTGAGGCTGAAATGGGGACATGTGACGATCCCAGCATGGTTGCTCCTTCCCACTCAGACCTGCATGAGCATAGGGAGAGAAGGTTTGCACGTGTTCCCTCTACTTTTTCCCAAGCATGTGCGGAATGAATTTTGTTATGTGCACCAATATGGGGGTAATGTGTCACACATCACCTCCATATTGATGCACATAACAAAATTCATGTGGCGGAGGTGGGGCTGAGGACTTAGATTTAGCAGCGCTTTTAGGAGCAGTGTGGGAGGGGGCTCAGGGCTTGAGCAGAGGGTTGGGGCCAGGGGCGGGGTGCCTCACCCCTGGCCGCAGCAAGTCCAGGGGAGAGGTATCTCTCCCCATTGCATTCCTGAGCGCCTGCATGACATTTAATAGGCTGCTGCGCAGCCACACAGCTTAGAGGGTTCTGGCCTAAGATCAGGGAACAAAGCTAGGAGTAGAGCAACCCTATGTTCTTTTAAAAAGAAGGGAGGGGAAGATTGAGGGCAGGGTGGCCTAGATGCCAATACAGTAACTCCTCACTTAACGTTTTAGTTATGTTCCTGAAAAATGCGACTTAAATGAAACGATGTTAAGCGAAACCAATTTTCCCATGAGAATGAATGTAAATGGGGGGGGAGGGGGATTAGGTTCCAGGGACATTTTTTTTTGCCATACAGTACAGTACTATAGTTGGGAAGTGCCCCTGCCTTACCCCACACAGGCACAGCGCTGGAGACAATGAGGCAGGCAAGGAGGCTGAAGGTGCTGTAGGCTAGGAGAAGCATGTTGCGCAGCAGCAGTGGCAGGTTCCCCTACTCTGCAAGCACCAGGGGCGGGGGACTCAACCCTCGGCCCACCCACACCACCCCTTCCCCTAAACCCCCACCCTTAACCCGCCTCTTCTTCCCCCACCCCTTTACTCTGCATCCTCGCTCCTCCCCTCTCCCTCCTGCCCACAGCAATCAGCTGGCTTGTGACGTTCAGGGGGCAGGAGGGAGGAGCGAGGACTCCGCGCGCAGGCTCCCCCTTCCCTCCTGTCCATGGCAATCAGCTGGTTTGCAGCGTTCGGGAGGCCGGGGGAGCCTGTGCACAGAGGCCTCACTTCTCCCCCCTCCCTCCTGATTGCCGGAGGCGGGGGAAAGGCGCTGATCCGCAGGGTCTGCCGGTGGGTGGGAGGCGCTGGGGGGGGGGGGTTAGGGGAGCTGATAGGAGGGCTGCCAGCTGTGGACAAAGCAGACAGCCAAATGACGTTATAGCGAAGCATTGCACAACTTTAAATGGAGCATGTTCTGTAATTGAGCAGGGACGTAAGATTGAAACATCGTTAAGCGAGAGGACGTTAAGTGGGGAGCTACTGTATATGAGAGGAAGGGAAGGTGCTGAGTGCCTTAGGAGGACTTAACTGGAGCAGGGAATGCAGGAGGAGGACCTTTAAATGTGCTTGATATATCAATGGATACATCTGCATATGATGTATGATGAAAGAGAAAAATGGAGTAATGGGGAGAACATGAACTGTGTGTGAGACTGGGCGCGAGGAGAATGCAATGGGTGATGGGGCTTAAGGAGAGGAAGGAGAATGGGGAACAGGAATAGCAGAGGGAGAAGACTGAGGGACTAAGAAAGGAAAGGGTGACTCAGGGATAATCGGAGAGGAGAGAGAGTGAATTAATGGGGACAGGTAGATTGAATTTAGATGAGTGCGTAAGTAAAAGAGAATGTATATGTGGCTATATGAAGGATAAGATTTAAACCTGCATGCAGTCAGGCATTCTACACAGAGCGGGGAGGAGGGAAGTCAGATGGAACATTGTTGAATGGGAACAATCCCTTAGTACCTCTGCAACCCAAACTGAGGACAGTGTCTATAATACCAAATCTCACAAAACATTATTTAGGAACATTTATGTAACAGGCTAGTTTCATCTATCTGACCCAATCCTCTTTGTTAGGAATAATACTTTTATACATCACTGTACAACATGCATGCCTGCTTTTCAGTCTAAAATTGTTGAAGATATTTAAATAAACAAAAAAAAAACCCTTTGAAAGTAAAATCAATTAAATAAAGGAGTTTAGTTTTAAGTTTGCTCGGAGTGACGTGTGGATAAGATATCGGAACTAAAAACAGCAGGTATTAGGTATGGAACACAAACATCTTTATGCCAATTTTCCAGATTCTTAAATCCTCTATTAAAACCTGGAAATGGCAGACTTCCTGCATTCGGATGGAATTCTTATAAATTTCAATAAGTTTCTTAAGGATCTTTCAAGAGTCATGCTGACAGAGGAAGGGACTCAAGTTTTCATCTGAGGCAATCAAATACCAAAGGTAATATGTTGGTAATATCTAAAACAGACTGTTAAGGGAAGAATGAGGTTATCTTAGTGAGGGCGCTGTCTTGTTGAAAGGAAAGTGCTAGACTACATATGCCACCGGCGAATCACTGCTGTTTTCATCAGCACACTGCAATATAATTGGACTGTGTGGTTGACCATAGAAGCAAATATGTTGGTCAATGCAGATGCTTTTTTATTAAAATCTGTAACCTTTCTGGGTCAAGCCTGCCTACTCACGCATTCTACTTTGCCTATCAACTGCCCTGTCTTGACTGTTACCATGTTTTAGCCTTCCTTCTGGTTGCTTTCAATGCTAGCAAGTCATCACTGAAATACAGATGCTCTTGGGTTAAAACAGTCTTATTCATGATGTCTGAAGTGACATGCCAGATTTCTTTTACCATTCTGATAAATGCACAGTGTCTTGAAGCTACATAAAATATGCTGAGAGATCCCCACAGGCTGATTTTCTTGAAATAATCATAAAATCAACCAAACTTGTTTCAAAATTCACCTTTAGAAGAAGTTCCTCTCTCTGAACCAGAGGATTGTGGGAACTGCAGCCCACACACAAAGGTTTTAAACAATATTTTGATTCAGCAAAATGAGCCAAAACAGATCAGCATTTTTCCAAACATAAAATAGCATGAATTCTACAATATTAAATTGTATCAGTACTGCATCATATTCTCTATAGATGGATATAAGAAAAACCTGGAGATTCCAGCACTGCACCTTACAAAATGATGCATAAAAATTACAGAAGCTGCAGTAGCTCAAGCCAAGCAAATAAACAGGAGGGCAGGAAGCTTTGCACAATATAGGTATAGGCTGCTAAAAGGATGTGGGACCGTATGGGAAAGAGCAGCTGTAGTGCCAGCTTTTTCAGTCTACACCAGGCATAGGATGACCCGATGCAGGATACAAAGGCGGTGGTGTTGGGCCCAAAGCATATGTAATCACAATGGTGCTAGCACTGCTAGTGCACTATTGCAAACACTCATGCATGGATGCAAGATACTTGCAATGCAAAATTCTCTAGCGTAGAGAAGGTTGGAATGAGTTCCACAAAAACAGAACTTCCAAAAATATCTGCCTGGCCCCTAGTCCACTTCTGCTTAACCTAGAGAGCTACAGCCAGCTTGCTGCCCAGGATTTGATTAACCACTAGGCACAAAATGCTCAGCTCATGCATAGGACTGCCCACCCCATCCCACCAGCTGAGGTCACATGATGATGATGTCATCGTATACTGCCTGGAAGCCATGGAGCTGGCTGCTTGTAGCATGGACCATAATTTGTTCTACAACAGACTCCTCTGGATCCACCCTAGGATCTCAGGTGAGTGGCTGGACCTAGAAGGCCCTGTGCTGCTTTTGGTTTGATAGCCAGGGAGGAGGGGAGAACCTGTTCTTCTTTGAGTGATTGCTCATATTGAATCCAATTAGGTATAGGCGCGCCGTGTGGACGGCCGTCAGAAAGTTTCACCTAGCAGCATCTGTCGGGCTGGCAGTGGAGCGGCGCCTCCATGGCACTCAATATATGACCCAGCCGACCGTCAGTTCCTTCTTACTGCCTGTGATGGTCATTGGAACTGTGGCGTCTTGCTCAGCAAGTTCTCCACATTTCCCTAGCTTTATTTAGATAGTAGCTGTTCTGATTTTTGTTGACAGTTTCTTTTGGTTTTGTTGTAGTTAGTGGCAGTTGGGTTGAGGGGGTTTACCCTCCACCCCAACTGTCTTTCTTCGGGGCTCTCATGCCCAACTCCCCGGGATTTAAGCCCTGCAAGTCCTGCTCCAAGCCATGCCAATGGGAAACCCCCACAACTCTTGTCTGAAGGGTCTGGGGGAAGCTCACCAAGTCAACAAGTGCAGGATCTGCAAGAGATTTCATCCTGAGACTAAGAAGGAGCAGGACTTTCGCCTGAAACAGCTCCTTAGACCCCAGCCTCCTTCGGCGCGGCAGGACCCGGCACCAGGCTCTTCGGTGCGCAGCGCCCCGGCGGCCATGGTGGAAATGGCACTGCAGATGGACTCTGGCCGGGACCCACAGCACCACCACTCCTCGGCACCGGATCCAGCAATATTGACCCGGCACCGCTCCCACTCCCCAGCACTGAAGCGGCACTGGAAGTCAGAGAAAGGAGTCTCTCCTTCACAGAGACCCATACACACGTGAAGCCAGCCTCTGTGGCACGTCCAGGGGAGAAGCGCCCAGGGGCGAAGGTTGTGGACACGGCACTGTTGACTTTGGCCCTGCTGGGGGAGCCATTGAGTCCAGTGCCATTGAACTCCCCGCCCCGCAGCATTGTGGAAGTTCAGCTGCTGTTCACCCCAGACACCTTTGCAGCTGTGAGGAATCTCATTGCCGTGATGGCACCAGGTCTGCTCTGCTCCACATCAAGTCTCCGGGCCTCTGTGGATGGCACTGTCTCGAGGCAAGCCAGTGTTGATCCATCTGTCGGCACCGTCAGCTACATTGGGCAAGCTCGGCACCACTCGGGGTCCCAGCACCACTTGGAGTCCTGGTACTGCTCCCCATCGCGGCGCCGGTCGTACTCGCGGCACCATTCTGGATCATGTCAGCACTACTGGTTGTGGCGCTGCTCCACTCACCGGTCGCTTTCACGGAGCAGTCCCGGCGCCGATCACCGTCTCTGCGCAGTTCCCGGCCACAGTACCGATCCAGGTCCCGGCACCGCTCCCCAGTGCCTCCTTGGCACTGCTTGTCGGCACAGATCTGCTTGGCATCGCCCTGGGCCTTGCAATCCCGATCTCATTCCTCAGGTTTGGAGACGGGGTCGCGGTTTTCGGCTCGGGACTGCCACCAGTCAGACGGTAGCTGCCCTGATGTGGGGACAGGACCAGGACCGCCACATGGTCAGGGGCCCATCAAGTGGCCATTCCGGACCCTGTGGGAGTACCACCAGGCCCAGGGTGCACAGTCTGGAGCTTCCCAGTCGGCCACCTCTGAAACAAGGGTGCCAGAAGCCTCGGCCAATCAGCCGACTCCGCAAGGTGAGGAGGAGACGTCGTGCCCCTTCCCCAGCTCGGGACCCAGAGCCTGGACCTATGGTCAGCGACGCAGGGCATCAAGCCCCTGTGGAACAGGGAGGTCGAGATGACCCTCTCCCCATCTTGGCCTCTTCGTCATCCTCCCCTGACAAGGCTGTGACAGGCACCTCCTTCTCCAGGTCGCCCCCACTAAACATCTGCGCCCACCAAGACCTCCTGCACAGGGTGGCGCGCAACTTGGGTCTGCAGGCCGAAGAAGGGACATTTGGTGGTGGACATTTGGCCCCAGAAGGTCTGTTGAGGGTGGCCCTGCCCCTCATCAAGACCATTCAGGCCTATGCCAAAACCATCTGGCAGACCCCAGTGGCCAAAGGGATCGAACGCAAATACTTTGCACCCTCGAAGGGGTACGACTACCTATTCACATACCCGCAGCCCTGCTCGCTGGTGGTTGCAGCCGTGAATGAGAAGGAGAGGCACGGGCAGCAGGCCCCAGTGCCCAAGTCTAAGGATGCCAAGCAGCTGGACTTGTTTGGCCGCAAGGTATACTCCACGGGGAGGGGTGCGGGGGGGGGCGGTGCGCTCCAGCTCAGATTGCTGATCAGCAGGCACTCCTGAGCCGCTACAACTTTAACTCCTGGAACTCCATGCTGAAGTTCAAGGAGCTTGTGCAACCTGAGTCCAGGGAGGAGTTTGGGGCCCTTATTGATGGTGGCAAGACGCTGGCATGGACCTTTTTGCATGCATCACTGGATGCTGCAGACTCAACCATGCGTACCTTGTCCTCTGGGATTGCCATGAGACGCACCTCTTGGTTGCAAGCCTCTGGCCTGCCTCTTGAGGTTCAGCAGACACTCCAGGATCTGCGCTTTGACGGGGAGGGCCTGTTAGCGGAGCAGACTGACTCTAGGCTGCATAGCCTTAAGGACTCAAGGGCAACCATGAAGTCCCTGGATATGCATACCCCAGCAACCCAGTGGAGACACTTCAAGCCCTAGCAGCCGCAACAGCGCTTCTACCCTCCTCGGCTGAGGCAGGACTTTTACAGGTGGCAGGGGCGGAATGGCAGAAGGAAGCTCTCCAACCCCATCTGGACAAGGCCAGGGCCTGACCAAACCATTGTTGGGTTCCAAGCAGGTCTTTTGAAGGGACGCTCGAGGACGGCGTACAGAGTAAACCCCGGATCCTTCCCCGCCCTTTTTGAATCGTTTATCCCACTTCCACTGTGCATGGTCCCAAATAACCTAAGACTGCTGGGTCCTTCGCACAGTGGAAGCGGGATACTCTCTCCAATTCTGCTCCTACCCATCCTTCCACCCCGCTTCCCCGTCCCTCTTCAGGGACCCCTCTCACGAGCAACTTCTTATTCAGGAGGTTCAGGCGCTCCTCACCATAAGGGCAGTAGAGGAGGTTCCATGGGACCTAAGGGGCAAGGGGTTCTACTCTCGATATTTCCTAATCCCCAAGGCCAAAGGGGGCCTCCGGCCCATTCTGGACCTGCACGGGCTCAACAAATTCATGGTAAAGTTGAAGTTCCGCATGGTCTCCCTTGGCACCATTATCCCTTCCTTGGATCCTGGAGACTGGTATGCCGCCCTCAACATGAAGGACACGTGCTTCCACATAGCAATTCATCTGGTGCACAGGCGCTTCCTGCGCTTTGTGGTTAACCGCAAACATTACCAATTTACAGCCCTTCCATTCGGCCTTTCAACAGCCCCCCAAGTGCATGTCAGTCGTGGCTGCCTTCCTCCGTCGATGGCAGGACCAAGTGTATCCCATCTCAGCGACTGGTTACTTCGGGGCCGCACCAGAGACCAGGTGCAGTCCTAACTCCACCTGGTCAGGCGTACGTTCGACGGCTGGGTCTCCTCCTCAACGTGGAGAAATCGACCCTAGAATCGACCCAGGAGATAGAATTCATCGGGGCACTGCTGGACTCCATTCAGGCGCGGGCCCTCCTACCACACTCCTGCTTCCGGGCTATCGTGGACATCATTCAAGGCCTTCAGCAATTCCCGACCTTGACAGCATGACGGTGCATGAGTCTCCTCGGACACTTGGCTTCGTGCACATACGTGACCCGGCACACCAGGCTCCGACTCAGGCCGTTGCAAGCCTGGCTCACCTCGGTCTACCACCCGGGGCACAACAACTTAAATTCAGTGGTCACTGTACTGGGGCAGGGCCTCGCCTCTCTCCACTGGTGGCTCAACCCCGAGTGGTGTGCGGGGGAGTCCTCTTCCACTGCCCCCAGCCTTCCTTGTCCCTGGTCATAGACGCGTCAGCTCTGGGGTGGGGCGCAGATCTGGGAACCCTTCAGACTCAGGGCCTGTGGTCTCAGTCCGAGCTCTTCCTCCATATCCACATCTGGGAACTGATGGCAGTGTGCCTTGCTTGCCAAACCTTCCAGGCCCAACTGCAAGGTCGCTGTGTAGCAGTTCTAATGGACAATACAATAGCCATGTTTTACATCAACAAGCAAGGGGGAGCCCATTCCTCCCCCCTCTGCCAAGAAGCCATTCGACTGTGGGAGTTTTCTGCATAGCCCACTCCATTCACCTGGTCACGTCCTTTCTTCCAGGGATCCAGAACATACTGGAAGACAACCTCAGCAGGTCCTTCCATTTGCACAGTGGTCTCTCCGGCTGGATGTCATGCACCACATCTTCCAAAGGTGGGGGTTTCCCCAGGTCGAGCTGTTTGCCACCCGAAGCAACAGGAAGTGCCCAGCGTTCTGCTTCTTCCAGGGTTGCAGCCCGGGTTCCTTCACAGATGCATTCCTGCTACCCTGGACAGGTCGCTTGCCCTACGCCTTTCCTCCATTCCCTCTCATGCACAAAGTCCTGCTCAAAATCCACAGGGAGGGGCAAAGGTGATTCTGATAGCTCCAGCATGGCCTCGCCAGCACTGGAACATCAGGCTGCTGGAGCTGTCAGTGGACGTACTGGTCACAGTGCCTCTCCTCCCTGACCTAATCACTCAGGACCATAGTCGCCTCTGCCATCCTGACCTCTGGTCCCTCCCTCACGGCTTGGAAGCTGCATGGCTGAACCCCAAGGAGCTTCTGTGTTCGGACCAGTAAGACAGGTCCTGCTAGGCAGCAGGAAGCCCTCCACTAGAGCCACGTATCTGGCGAAGTGGAAGAGATGTTCATGTTGGTGTGACCAGCGCTGCACACTCCCTCTCCAGCTGCCGGTACCCCTCATTTTGGAGTATCTCCTGCACCTGAAACAGCAAGGCCTGGCGGCGTCTTCCATAGGGGTTCACCTCGCTGCCATCTCGGCCTTCCACCTGGGCGTGTCTGTCCGCTGTCTTCACCAACCCTATGGTTGGTCGCTTTCTCAAAGGCTTAGACATTCTATACCCGCAGGTCTGCCAGCCTATCCCTGCCTGGGATCTTAACCTGGTCCTTTTGAGGCTCATGGGGTCCCCGTTCGAACCGCTGGCCTACTTGCCTCCTCCTGTATCTTTCCTGGAAGACCGTTTTCCATTACGTCTGTGAGACGCGTCTCAAAGTTGAAGGCCCTCACCTCGGAGCTGCCTTACACTGTCTTCCACAGGGATAAGGTGCAACTCAGACCGCACCCGGCCTTCCTCCCCAAGGTGGAGTCGAACTTTCAAACCAGCCAGGACATTTTCCTGCCCATCTTTTACCCGAAACCTCATGCTGGTCCCCGGGAACAGTGGCTGCATTCCCTTGATGTCCGCAGAGCCCTGGCTTTCTACACTGAATGCACTAAGCCTTTCAGAAAATCAACCCAGCTTTTCGTTGTGGTGGCAGACCGGATGAAAGGCCTCCCGGTCTCCTCTCAGAGAAATCCCCCTGGATCACGTCCTGCATTTGCACTTGCTATGAGCAGATGGTGACCCCAGCTCTCACCGCACACTCCACTAGGGCCCAGGCCTCGTCAGCAGCATTCCTGGCCTAGGTTCCTATCCAAGACACATGCAGGGCAGCGACTCGTTTCATGCCTTCACATGGCACTACCCATCATCCGTCATGCCAAAGACAACGCAGCTTTCGGTAGAGGAGTGCTACAATCTGTACTCTTTCACTCTGACCCCACCGCCTAGGTAAGGCTTGGGAGTCATCTAATTGGAATCGATATGAGCAATCACTCAAAGAAGAAAAAACCCTTACTTGCCTTTTGTAACTGTTGTTCTTCAAGATGCGTTGCTCATATCCATTCCGAACCCAACCCCCTTCCCCTCTGTCAGAGTAGCCGGAAAGAAAGTACTGAGGGGGCGCCGGGTTGGCAGGGTCATATATTGAGCGCCATGGAGGCGCCACTCCAGGGGGCTCCACTGCCGACCCGATGGATGCTGCTAAGGGAAAACTTTCCGACGGCCGTGCATGCGGCGCGCACACCTAATTGGAATGGATACGAGCAACACATCTCCAAGAACAACAGTTACAAAAGATGAGTAACTGTTTTTTATCCCCAACCCTTGTAATAGTTTAACAGTAGACACCATTGTACAACACTTTGAAGCAAGTTCAATGTAATCAGCTGAAAAATTGTGTTTTTTTGTTTTTAGGCAATCAAATAATAAATCAAGTTAAAATTTAACCAGATTGTGCAGGAAATGGCATGGGATTTGTAATGTACATAAACAGAGCATCTGCTCTAAGTCTCATCAATAGCATCACAGCATTGTGGAACAAGGTTCAGTTCTAACTCAGTCAGAAGAATACCACCTACTAAACCATTATCACCTCATGAACCAGCTGGGATTTTATCTGGAGGTCTCCCATTCAGGTACTGACTCAGTCAAGTCCTGCTTAATTTCTTGTTCTGCTGGAAGGTGTTATTGGCTGCCATCAAGTGATCTGATCTACACACAATTGCCTTGTTAAAACTGATGGGTGTGTAAAGCACCTTTTTCAGGATAGATGGGGAGGAACAATTAAATGCACTTTTATGTAGTGATATCTGGAAATAATATGAAGCAATAACCCAATGCAATGGGCAAGGCTGATCACAAGCTAAGCCACATGGACTGATGAATTTTCCTGGGACCAGTTGTAAAACACAGAGGGCTTGTGGACTGAATGGTTGCAGCTATGTGTGTCTATGTATGAAAAAAGCAGGAAGCTGCAGAAAGCCAGGAGAAACTGAGAGAAGCAGTGATGAGTGTAGCCCTGGGAGGATGCCAAGATACAGAACTTCTAATGGGCACAATACTTGCTGGAAAGGCAGACTTGGAACTCCAAGCAAGGAAACTGCCTGCTGTTCGTTTCTAGCAGATTCAGGGAAACATGTCTTTGTGTACATTCTTCATATATAAACAGGACTGCACAAAAGAAATACTTGATTTGCATCGCCCATTTCTCCTCCTAATAGAGGCAATCTGGTCAGGCCCCGAATATCGACTAACCACTGTGCAGCATGGTTTTGCAGCAGAAGTGGTATGGTTGCAGAACATAACTATATCATAACAGGTTTCAGAGTAGCAGCCATGTTAGTCTGTATCTGCAAAAAGAACAGGAGTACTTGTGGCACCTTAGAGACTAATAAATTTATTTGAGCATAAGCTTTCGTGGGCTACATCCCACTTCTTCGGATGCATAGAATGGAACATATATTGAGGAGATATATATACACACACATACAGAGAGCATGAACAGGACTCCTTGGAGTCTGTTCCATTCTATGCATCTGAAGAAGTGGGCTGTAGCCCACAAAAGCTTATGCTCAAATAAATGTGTTAGTCTCTAAGGTGTCAAAAGTTATATCATAACAGGAACATTGAAAAGAATGCATATGGTGCAGGAAGCGCAACCTGATTAGAAAAGCAGAAATGAAAATGACCAGGGACCAGCCAACAGAAAGGGTATAGGACTAGAAAGTCTCACTGAACACTAATTCATACAGGAATCAGAAAGACTGTTAGAAGCACATAAGTTAAATAATGCCTTTGGCTTATGTGATGGCTTGGTGCAAGAGCTTAATTTACCATCACCCCACTTATACCATTGTGGAGGTGCAAACCTCTATAACCATCCCTCCAACTTGAAGGAGCATGTGTGTACACACACAAATTTCGCTTTTATAGGCTTAAAAAACAAACAAGCAAAAAAACAAGTCCTCAATGTCTATTTGACAGGAGCGCCTTTCTTTCTCATATATGTAAGTAAGTGAAGGCAGGTAGCTTTAATTTGGTAGCTTTAAGCAGTTCCTGAAAGAAAGAGCAAATCCTGAATATGCCTTTATATATATATAAAGCTTCCTTCTTCCTTTCTAATATATATATATATATATATATTAGAAAGGAAGAAGGAAGCTTTATATATATATAAAGGCATATTCAGGATTTGCTCTTTCTTTCAGGAACTGCTTAAAGCTACCAAATTAAAGCTACCTGCCTTCACTTACTTACATATATGAGAAAGAAAGGCGCTCCTGTCAAATAGACATTGAGGACTTGTTTTTTTGCTTGTTTGTTTTTTAAGCCTATAAAAGCGAAATTTGTGTGTGTACACACATGCTCCTTCAAGTTGGAGGGATGGTTATAGAGGTTTGCACCTCCACAATGGTATAAGTGGGGTGATGGTAAATTAAGCTCTTGCACCAAGCCATCACATAAG
>NC_048304.1:62854983-62957596 GCF_013100865.1 Trachemys scripta elegans | reverse complement strand
ACACACACACACACACACACACAACAAGGAGTCTGGTGGCACTTTAAAGACTAACAGATTTATGCACTCTATGCATCTGAAGAAGTGAGGTTTTTACCCACGAAAGCTTATGCCCAAATAAATCTGTTAGTCTTTAAGGTGCCACCAGACTCCTTGTTGTTTAAGGAGGGGTGGGAACCCAGAGAGGGACAAAGGATTCCCGCCTTTTGCAGAAGATATATAAGTGGGTGGAACAGAACAAAAGGGGCTGCGGACATGAGAAATCCCCTAGCTACCACCTGAGCTGGAACAAGGAGTATACCAGGGGAAAAGATTGGGCCCAGACTAGGAAGGCGTCCAGTCTGTGATAGAAGCTTATTGAAACATCTCTGAGGGTGAGTTTTTAATCTGTAATCACTTTTTCACTGTATTAGGCTTAGCCTTGCATGTTTTATTTTATTTTGCTTGGTAATTCACTTTGTTCTGTCTGTTATTACTTGGAACCACTTAAATCCTACTTTTTGTATTTAATAAAATCACTTTTTGCTTATTAACCCAGAGTATGTATAAATACCTGGAAGGGCAAACACCTGTGCATCGCTCTCTATCAGTGTTATAGAGGGTGAACAATTTATGAGTTTACCCTGTATAAGCTTTATACAGGGTAAACGGATTTATTTGGGGTTTGGACCCCACTGGGAGTTGGGTATCTGAGTGCTGGAGACAGGAGCACTTCTTAAGCTGTTTTCAGTTAAGCCTGCAGCTTTTGGGGGACGTAGTTCAGACCTGGGTCTGTGTTTGTAGCAGGCTAGCGTGTCTGGCTCAAACCAGGCAGGGCACTGAAGTCCCAAGCTAGCACGGAAAACAGGCTCAGAGGTAGTACATCAGGTGGCAGTCTCAAGGGGGTTGCTGTGATCCATCCTGTCACACCGGCGTTGCAAGATATTTATGTGCCAGATGCACTAGAGATTCATATGTCTCTTCATACTTCACCCACCATTCCAGAGGACATGTATCCATGTTGATAACGGGTTCTGCTTGATAACCATCCAAAGCAGTACGGACCGACGCATTTTCATTTTCATCATCTGAGTCAAATGCCACCGGCAGAAAGGTTGATTTTCTTTTTTGGTGATTCAGGTTCTGCAGTTTCCGCATCGGAGTGTTGCTCTTTTAAGACTTCTGAAAGCATGCTCCACACCCCGTCCCTCTCAGATTTTGGAAGACACTTCAGATTCTTAAACCTTGGGTTGAGTGATGTAGCTATCTTTAGAAATCTCACATTGGTACCTTCTTTGTGTATTGTCAAATCTGCAGTGAAAGTGTTCTTAAAATGAACAACATGTGCTGGATCATGATCCGAGACTGCTATAATATGAAATATATGGCAGAATGCGGATAAAACAGAGCAGGAGACATACAATTCTCCCACAAGGAGTTCAGTCACAAATTTAATTAAAGCATTTATTGTTTTTAAATGAGCATCATCAGCATGGAAGCATGTCCTCTGGAATGGTGGCCGAAGCACAAAGGGGCATACAAATGTTTAACAAAACTGGCACATAAATGCCTTGCAATGCTGGCTACAAAAGTGCCATGCAAACACCTGTTCTCACTTTCAGGTGACACTGTAAATAAGAAGCTGCCAGCATTATCTCCCATAAATGTAAACAAACTTCTTTGTCTTAGCAATTGGCTGAACAAGAAACAGGACTGAGTAGACTTGTAAACTCTAAAATTTTACATTCTGTTGTTTTTGAGTGCAGTTATGTAACAAAAAAAAAATCTATATTTGTAGGTTGCACTTACACAATAAAGAGATTGCACTACAGTACTTGGATGAGGTGAATTGAAAAATACGGTTTCTATTGTTTGTCATTTTTACAGTGCAATAATAAAAATAATATAAAGTGAGCACTGTCAACTTTGTATATTGTGTTGTAATTGAAATCAATATATTTAAAAATGTAGAAAAACATACAAAAATATTGAATAAATTTCAATGGGCCATCTATTGTTTAACAGTGCGATTAAAGCTGAGATTAATTTTTAACCTCAATTTTTTTTAGTTAATCGCGTGAGTTAACTGCAATTAATTGACAGCTCTACTGAATACAGATAGAACTTTTCTCAGTTAACCTAAGTGTTTGGGGGAGGGGAATAAAGATATTGTTATTGTCTATCAGACAGTGAACAATTTTATGAAACTTGCAGATGGGATTTCAAATTTTAAAAATTGTCTTCATCTATTGAAATTACATATGCAAAAATACTTGAATAAGAAGCATAATTTTTAACAGTGGAAAAATTATGAATGGTTAATATTAAAAAGCATATAGAGATATTGCTTTACCTTAGAGAAATATCCAACTAAGTGACAGCCTTTTTCATCATTTTTTGTAAGAACATAGAAAAGGAATGGCTCAACATCATAATACAACGTTTTGTGGTCCAGAAAGAGCTTGGCTAACAAGCAAAGATTTTGGCAATAAATTTTGCTCACATTTCCATCAACCTAAAAGAAAAAAAAAAAAAATCACACAGATAAATTTTTTTCCCCACAAAACCATTATTTCTCACATATTATTTTGCATAAAATGGTATCTTGTACTTACAGTATCCTTTAAGAACACCTGAAAAATGTAGTATTAAGGAAAAAAACGTTAATTTCAGAATAGAAATTCTCTATTAGTGCTAATTGTTTGCATTAGCAAGAATCTTCAGAAGATCTGGATTTATCAAACAATCAAGGTTCTCTGATCTGATAATTGGTCCAGTCAGACTTGGTTACATCTCTTTCACTTATTGCCCTATAATCAAACAGATATGAATAGCAGATAATGCAAACATTATTAAAGCTATCTTAAGCTCTGGATCATTACTGAAGGAGCTGCCCTCCAAAAGTAGAACAGATTGAACTGCATTATTCTGAGTCCCTGACGTGTAGGGCCAGCAAATGGGATGTCAGTTTGGTATTATACGCTGCAGTATGTTAGATATAATTAGAGAAGATAAAAATTCTACACTGGAGCAAAGATGCTACTGAGGAAGAGAAGTAAATTTTCACGCTAAGTACCATAATTAGTCTATGTCGGTTATAAGTATAAAGAATCAAGCTGTGATACTGATGGTTGCAGACAGGCTAGGCACAAGTGCAGATTTCTTTGATCACAATCAGTTTCTCCCTGAAATGAAAAGCATAGTCAATGTAAGCCGCCGAGTCTTTCCCCAAGATTCTTCTTCAGGGAAACGATTACTTGCAACTAGAGTTCTTTGATGATGGGACCATCTGTATTTCATTTACACAGAGAGCCTTCTGGTCTAGGCACAGCACCAGGAAGAAATTCCTGTATTATTATCCATTGCCAGAGTCAGTTTCTGGTGTGGCTTGGACAAGTCTCTGCTTTACCTGCTGTAAAGTGGGTAAGCACTAACCTCATAGGGGTATCTGGGGGTGGATCAGACAATATCTGTAAGTTAGCTTAAGATAAAAAAACATTTCTTATGAGTTAAGAAATACTTTTATCAAAAAGAACGAGGAGTACTTGTGGCACCTTAGAGACTAACAAGTTTATTTGAGCATAACTTTTTGTGGGCTAAAACCCACTTCATCGGATGCATGCAGTGGAAAATACAGTAGGAAGATATATATCAGGGGCTGGCAACGTTCAGCACGCGGCTCACCAGAGTAAGCACCCTGGCGGGCCGGGCCAGTTTTATTTACCTGCTGATGCGGTAGGTTCGGCCGATTGCGGCCCCCACTCGCTGTGGTTCACCGTCCCGGGCCAATGGGGGCGGCGAAAAGCGGCGTGGGCGAGTGATGTGCTGGCCGCGGCTTCTCGCCGCCCCGATTGGAGAACATGAAAAAATGGGTGTTGCCATTCTAACTATAACGAGAGTGATCAATTAAGGTGGGCTATTAGCAGCAAGAGAAAAAAACCTTTTGTAGTGATAATCAGGATGTCCCATTTCTAACAGTTGACAAGAAGGTGTGAGTAACAGTAGGGGGGGAAATTAGCACGGGGAAATAGTTTTTACTTCTCTATGCAAAAGAATAAATGGACACAAATCAGATGCCAAGAATTATAACATTCAAAAACAAGTCGAAGAACACTTCAATCTCCATGGTCACTCAATTACAGACCTCAAAGTCGCAATACTCCAACAAAAAAACTTCAAAACCAAACTCCAACGAGAAACTGCAGAATTGGAATTAATTTGCAAACTGGACACCATTAAATTAGGCTTGAATAAAGACTGGGAGTGGATGGGTCATTACACAAAGTAAAGTATCAAAGGGGTAGCCGTGTTAGTCTGGATCTGTAAAAGCAGCAAAGAGTCCTGTGGCACCTTATAGACTAACAGATGTATAGGAGCATGAACTTTCGAGAGTGAATACCCACTTCTTCGGTATTTCCACTACATGCATCTGAAGAAGTGGGTATTCACCCACGAAAGCTCATGCTCCTATACGTCTGTTAGTCTATAAGGTGTCACAGGACTCTTTGCTGCTTTTACACAAAGTAAAAACTATTTCCCCATGTTACTTATTTTTTCCCTACTGTTACTCACACCTTCTTGTCAACTGTTAGAAATGGGACATCCTGATTATCACTACAAAAGGTTTTTTTCTCCTGCTGATAATAGCCCATCTTAATTGATCACTCTCATTATAGTTAGTATGACAACACCCATTTTTTCATGTTCTCTCTGTGTGTATATATATCTTCCTATTGTATTTTCCACTGCATGCATCTGATGAAGTGGGTTTTAGCCCATGAAAGCTTATGCTCAAATAAATTTGTTAGTCTCTAAGGTGCCACAAGTAGTCCTCGTTCTTTTTGCTGATACAGACTAACACGGCTACTGCTCTGAAATACTTATTTATAATCTCACACATAGTACCTAACAATTTCAGAAGTATTTTAAGCACACTCATGCAACTGACTCCCTTGTACGAAACTGGGGATTTTTTTGTTTTTTTACACACATGCAAACAAGTAATAAAAACAAATGATAAAGTCAGCCTTAATTAAATTTTAAAAAACTTGTAATGGTTAACTAAAGACATTTCAGTTCCTCTAAAAACGTTGGCAATGAATATTGGATTTTGTTTTTCAACTCTCCTAAAAGAGGAAGTGTCCAATTGTTATGTTGTTTCAATGGAAGACTTCCTTGATATTAAAAAAAATTCCTAGAAACAGACAATCCTTTAAAACATTCTATACGTTATTTTGTGAAAGAGCATTCATGTGAAGATGGAAAGGCATTCCGTAACTTTCTGATAAGACCAGCTTGTTCAGCAGTTCAATGGGGAAAAATGGACTACAATCTCAGACACCAATGTTTGCTAGACTAGAATGGAGTAATAAATTATGACAATAAGTCTCCTCTTAGATCTGTCAAAATTTTCCACTGGAAGGAAGGCATACATAAACATAAGATGCCCTGGGGCACTTTCTGCTCCTTGGAGAAACAGAAGGAGAATAAGAGCCCATCCCCTTCTCTGTCCTGTCATGCAGGGAATGAATGGGTGCAATCACTTTATCTTGTTGGAAGTCTGCAGAATTTCTATCAACTCCTCATTGGGTTTCTGCAGCTATCAAAATTAGAAGTAATGGCCCCAGCCAACACTTCAACCAAACTGAAAAAGTTAGTCTTCAAAAGTCTCAGTAATCCTATCCAAGAGTCTCAAGTACAGAAGGAAAAAAGGGCCATCTAATGAATCCAGATTTTCCTTCCATAAAATATTCTCTCTTCCATGGCTCTTTTTGAGAGACCCTTAAGAATGCTTAAAAAAAAAAGAAAAATGAAGGGCTGAATAAGTTTTGATGTATGGATTGATGGCAGCTCATAGAATAACATTAACATAATGGCAGATTCACCTATTGCCCTACTCTGTATTAGCAGGTATTAGACGAATCCAGTAGAGAGGAACAGGTTAATCATATTCAGTGGTGACTCACTGGGAAAAGTGCAGCTTTTTATACTCTGGGAAAGTTTAAGGAAGGAGGGAGTAACTCTCTGGATGAGAGAACTAGGGTGTTACTCACCTGTGTCATGGGAAAACCATGGGAGCAGAAATATCTGGGAGAAAAAAAATGTAGGCTGGGGGAAATGAGCAACTAGTAGGAGGAACACAAAGGGGGCACCAGCTAAAGGGGGGCACGTGACCCCCGTGACTTTTCCCTGCCCCGCTCTCCACATGACCCCCCCCACATAACTCATCCCCACACCCAGCCCGGGAGCCCCACACTCTGCTCCAGTCCCCCTGGCATGTGTGGGGCCACTAATGCACTCTCCCCTGCGGCCTCTGGCCATGCTGCCTGCCTGGGTTGTAGGCAGCATGGCTGAAGGCTGCTTGGGAGAAAGTAGCCACTGCGTACTGCACCAGGCAGCATGGACGGAAGAGAAGAGGCTCTGGCCCCACCTCTTCCCTTCTGATTCTGGCCGTGCCCCTTCATCTTCCCGGCTGCTGGCCTTGCTCCCCTCCCCATCCCCAGCATTTTGGGGAGGGTCATGTGACCCTTTGGGCTCCCCACATGAGTTGCCATTGGCTGGGGTTGGTGCAGTTTTAATTCAGAATTTTCTTTTAGTTAAGAAGATGAAATCTGTGAATGACTAGAACAAGTGCTAAGGTTTGGTTCAGTTACATGGGGACTCCACCAGATTACATATCAGTATTTCAAGACATGGAATAGACAAGCGTACTTGCAGGGGTAACAAATATATTTACACAATATGAAAGTGCTAGGTAGTGGCATTTTTTAAAATTCTGAATTATTTTTCAGTATTGATAGTCAGAAATACTTGTGCCATTCTTCTGAGAGAATTAAGATGGTCCTAAGACCCTGGAAGTCTTTTCTGCTAGTAGTATTAGTACTGGTGCTTAAGAAATATGAGTAAGTAGGTTAGGGTAATTGGGTGCAGCAATGACACTTGAAGCCATGATAAAGAATACTCATTAGTTAAGCTCAAGGGTCTTTTCACAATGGAGCAATGTGGTCAAAAGTCCTTAAGAGATTAGCTCCAAAATGTCCCAAAGAATTATATTCTATTTGGTTTCATTTCTGAACTAATTAAATTAAAGGCAGTTTACCTTGACCCGACTTGTAACAGGCTGTGAAAGTAATATAGATAGCTAACAGGTTCAGCCTGAGACCCAACACACCCTGGCAGAATGCCTCAGGAGATATTTCTCAGGCTCTCTGTAGAGGGAATAACTTTAATTTCAAAATTTAACTTCTGAACATAAGAATGGCCATACTGGGTCAGACCAAAGATCCATCCAGCCCAGTATCCTGTCTGCCAACAGTGACCAAAGCCAGGTGTCCCAGAGGGAGTGAAGCTAACAGGTAATGATCAAGTGATCTCACTCCTGGAGTCCTAAATCAACCACGCAGAAAACTTAAGTGAGGAAAACGTTAACTTTGCATTTCCTATACAGTCAACAGTCATGCTCATTGTTCTCTTCCTTCTCCAAATAATCAGAGTGTCACAACTGAATGTCTATAAAAGGTCTATAAAATCATGAACCATGAATGGTGTGGAGAAAGTGAACAGGGAAGTGTTATTTATCCCTTCACATAACACAAGAACCAGGGGACAACCAATGGAATTAATAGGCACTGGGTTTAAAACTAACATAAGGAAGTATTTCTTCACACAACACACTGTCAACCTGTGGAACTCATTGCCATGGGAAGTTGTGAAGGCCAAAAGTATAACTGGGTCCAAAAAAGAATTAGATAAATTCATGGAGAATAGGTTAATCAGTGGCTAATAGCCAAGATGGTTGTAGAGCAATCCCATGCTCTGGATGTCCCTAAACCTCTGACTGTCAGAAGCTGGGACTGGACGACCAGGGATGAATCAATCAAAATTGTCCCAATTGTTCATTCCCCAAAGCATCATGCATTGGCCACAGTCAAGAGACAGAATGCTGGGCTAGATGGACCACTGATCTGATCCAGTATGACTGTTCTTATGTAATGGGTAGAAAGGAAAAAAGAAGGGTGCCCTTATCATCTGACCAGAAGTAAAAGAACATGTAGTTGGAAGATATAGTTTCAATATACATCTAAAAGCATGCTGCACCAGAAGGCTAGAAAGCTCTTAAATTCTACATAACTTATGAGTACACAGGATATAAAAGGTGGGGAAAAGTGAAAGAGGAGACTTATTTTTTGAGTACAATATGAATATTAGTGGGGAAATATTTACAGTAGAACCTCACAGTTACGAACACCTCGGGAATGGAGATTGTAACTCTGAAATGTTTGTAACTTTGAACAAAAGTTCAAAGGTATGGTTGTTCTTTCAAAAGTTTACAGCTGAACATTAACTTAATACAACTTTGAAACTTGTTGCTTTCCCTTTATTTTATTTTTTAATATTTTATACATTTAACTCTGTACTGTATTTGCCTTTTTTGGGTAGGGGGTCTCTGCTGCTGCCTGATTGTGTACTTCCAGTTCCAAACGAGGTGGTCTGGTTAACAGGTCAGTTTGTAACTCTGGTGTTCGTAACTCTGAGGTTCTACTGTAATACAGTTTTATCTTTTTCTACTGTGGCCTTCAACTGGTATATAATCAACAAATACATGTAAGTTTTTCTTTTTTAAACAATCTGGATTTTAATATACCTACCTCAAATACTGAAAGATCATTTCTTCTGTAGATTTCATTGGCTGGAGGATGGAACCAACCACACTTCTTTGAGTGTCTTAGCAAAATGTTTTTACTTTTCATATATTTAAGACAGAATTCACACAGGTAAAGCTTTGATAGCCTGTTGAAGTATAAAAATCATGAAGAGTTTTAGAGTGTTGTTACAGTTATAAACTCTGTGACCAAAAATCACGTTCTTCCTCTCCACCCATCTTAAAAATATTTGAACAGACTTGAATTAAACTGTATTTCTGTGTGTGCCAAATATGCACCACATGGGGAAGGTTAAAACAGGCATGCATTATTTGAAAGTAATGCACAGAGATTCATGTAAGTGATTTTCTCCTAAATGAGATGAAAGGCTTTATTACATAGTAGAGTTGATTCAGCTGAGTCAGAAGTGAAGAATGCCTCATCTTGGCTGATCTATGGCCTGGACTGTCATTAGCTGCCTCACCAAATCACAGAAATTAGAGAAAGAGAAGACCAACTAGATCACCTAGTTTCATAGAATCTTAGGACTGGAAGGGGCCTTGAGAGGTCATCTAGTCCAGTCCCCTGCACTCATACTGCCAGAACAGTAAATCCCTGCAGTAAATGTTCTATCATAGGTTTATCCTCATTTTGAACTACAGAAACCGAAGGACACTGTTGCTTAAACTAATTATATTATAATATCTTTGGAGCAGAGGCCAATTTACATGTGCTCTAAAAGCAACTAGCATGTCCTGGGACTGTATATAGGTGGTTATCATGATTTACTTCCTTCAAGTATTTGTAGGCACTTATGTCCACATTTCCATCATCATTTCATCAACCTATAGACATTTATTTCTTAATCTTTCCTGGAAAATCATCCCTGAAGACTTTTAATCATGTATATTTTTTCTCCTATATCTGCACCTTTTTGGTAATTTGGTGCCTAAAACTGCACCTATTCTAGGAAGAACTGCTTCCATCACCATAAAGAGGCATTATCAATTCTCCATTCCACAATGTAATGCCTTTTGCAAGTGCAGCCAAGAATCACAATGCCTATTTTAGATGCCATATCACACTGTTGGTTCATACTAATGCTATCACCTCAGCCTCCTTGTTGCTCCCTGTAGCTGGTTGCTCAGTCCCCAGTTTGGCAGAATTGAGGAAAGTTTACAAATAAGTGAAGTAGGCTGTTGCCACTGGAAAGTCCTCTAGTTAATAAAATGAAATCAGTCTTATCCAGTATTCTTCTGTTCCCTTGATTTCAGTATATTCTGTTCACAATACACAGCTCATTCTCAGTGGAAGAGGGAAATACCAGCTTGGGGGGTGGGGGAGATAAAGGCAGGATTTGCAATAAAGGGACAACTAGGAACTTGTACAAAATTAATAAGACTGCAAAAGAAGTGCTGTAGAAGTAATAGTTTTGGGTGCTGCCTCAATGTGTTAGTCAAATTTAATCTCAGCTGAAACACTGTGAAACAAAAGAACAGGATGAAGCTCCCATCCTCACCATCACATAAAAAGAAACAGTAATCTTGACCACTCTGTTACCTTGCATATTCCTGCGGATAAGGTGAAGAGTACCAGGTCTGGATCTCATACTTCCCGAATTCTATCACTGAAGGGTACCGGCCATTTGTTTCACTGCTGTTTTTACATCCAATTTTCTGTCAGGTGTAACAAAAGCAAAATGTTTCAGTTATAAGGAATGAGAGGAGGGTCAATTCACATCTTCATTTTCTCTTGGTTAAGATTAGAAAACTTTCAAGTTTCTCTGACATGATTAGTTGTTAGAAGTCTCTGGAAATGGTCAAATGTGGGACTAGAACCCAGGCTGCAGAAAGCCTGGCAGGATTGGAGTGCAGCAGTAAAATCTGGCTGTAAGCTCCATTCCACTGGAGGGCCTGGCGCTGGATGATGCTGCCCACAAAACAGGCAGGGCTGGCAGAGGCTGGGCCCAGCTAAACAGGTTTCCTGATTCAGTAAATCTCACAGGCAGTTGGCAGAGCTTGTCTGGAGTCCTGGCTCAAATTCCAAGAAGTCCTTCCCAGCAGAACCAAATGAAGAAGGATGGTGACATTGGGAGCACCTGCTTTACCCCAGAAGTGGGCTTACCCCTCCTGCAAGCAGGTGCTGTGGGTACCGAGGGTTCAATTTGCAACCTCCAGTGTCAACAGGGTGTTAAAATAAGTTAACTGTAGCTGAGATGACGGTAGTCCACTTGGTAGGACAATGACCTCTAGTGTCCACAGAGGAGGTTAAATGGGGGGGGGGGGGGGGAGAGAGAGAGAGAGAGTGTGTGCGCGCGCGCGCACCTTAATCAATAAATCCAAGAGAATATACTCTGACCTGTGGGAGAGGGATGAGAATTTATTTATAAAGAGAAGTAGCTAGCAGCAAACTAAGAGGTAAAATCCTCAATAGTCAATCTCAAACTAGGCCGAAACACTTAGGGCTGAGATTGTCCCTAACTTACACTGTGTGTCTATACCAGACATATTCTTGGTATTTGCACTTCTGGCCTGCAAGGGGAAGTTTATTACTGAGAGCCAAGCTAGACTCCCTTAAAAAAGACTGAGGGGTTGGACGAGGGCTTGCACAGGAGATCACATGTCTAGATTCAGACACAACCCTGGAAAAAATGGTAGTAGTGGGTGTTATGTTCACCCTCCATCCCATACTCTCAGAGATGCAGTTTTTGCCTGTCTCCTTGAGCTCCACCTGTGAATAGAACCTTCCACAATGAGGTTCAAAGAAAAAATCTTGTCCTTTCACACTGGCACAGGAAAGTAAAAGCCCTTTTTGCTAGAGGGAAATCCAGTTTGTACGTCGGGGGCTCTCTCAGCCAAGTATATAAGGAGCAAGGGAAGAAATACAGCCTCAGCAGGGTATATATTTATAACACATATTAAAGAGAGCATTATAGCACCAGCTGGTGCAATAGTTTTAGGCAGATCCAGCTCACAACATTTCAATGACCATAATAATCTTATAGACTATTAAAATAACTGGGCAACATAAAGCAGTGAAGTTATATACTGATCATAAAATCCAGTTTTGCATTTCTTATAGAAGAGTGACAGGACACAGATTATCTGGTGGCTTTTCATAGTGCCTGCTTTCTGCATGGGGGGAGAGGGAGGGTAAAAATGCACACCTCCTAGTTACCAACACCTACATTTTCAAAGGGCTCATCAGGATTTTAGCCTTTGATTTCTTGTCTAGCAAACAGGAGCCAGATATCTAAAATCCACAAGTGTCACTCATCTGGTTCACTCCACTGGGATGACAGGGCTCCAGTCTAAGGGAATACTACTGTATACAGAACATCTCCACTAGACATTCATCAAGTATGAAACACTAGGTCAAAGGAGCATATCAAAAATACCATGAGGCCGAATGAACACTGGAAAAATAATTCAATGTTAATTTATAAAGGTAATTGAATTGACCACAACATGCTTCATTACTGAAATGATTTTCAGTCAGTCTTACCTCCAGAGAAAGTTCCCGAGCCTGCTTAAAAACGTCCACATCCTCCTCTGTAACAATTTCCTTTCTCCCCACCAGAATTACATCTGTATTTTCTTGTTTGATGCTTATTTTGATTTCTGTATCTGTTATTTAAAACCAGCAGAAGGTTTATTCACAGACATGAAGACCACATGCCTTACAGTTCCTGTGTGGTACTCCTAAATAGCACTGTAGGCAGTGACGGCTCTTAGAAACTCCCATTCTAGTTTAGATTTGGAATCCTTTATACCTGTTATAGCAACTATGCCCCACCGCCCTCTCTAGTTTTTAAAATTGCAGCTGCAGGAGCAATTTTCAGTATTTTCTTGTGTATCTCTTTTAGGCCTTTATAGGCTAGTTCAACTGTACTATATGAATTCTGAACACAAACCTCCTGAAACTGTTAAGGTGATACTAAGTATATGTACAATGTATTCTAAGTCTCCAATGCTATCTCTCTATAAAAATAAAAAATCTGTGTCCCCTTCAGTGCTAGTTTAAACAAAAAACCTTTTTAAAAAATTAGGAGACCAGTGCTATGTTAAATGTACATTCAGACATTATAAATATATTTTCTCTTACTTAAATAAAAATAATCAGAAAAAGGACATTATACAGCAGTACAGATCAAGTGTTGTGGAAACTGCAGCAGGATGGAATTGGTCATGAAAAAGCAATGGAGCAGAGGGAAATGAAGAATTGAAATGTCCATCATTATAAGCACTGACAGCACACAATCATAATGACAGCACTACTGCCAGAGAAAGGGCAGGGGAAAGAACAAGGAAGTAGCATGAAAGTGGCTACTCATGCGGTACTACAAAGCCATAAGCAACGTTATGAAGGCATTTGGGGCTCCTAGTGCCACTACAGATGCAAAAATAATAATAAAACGGTGGTATAGTATTAGTCAGAAAAAACATTTTTGAGGTTTAGTCAGCATTAGGTAAAAGGTCAAAGTTTCATTGCTTTTGTATGAGAGTGAAGTAAGAATAAGAGAAATAGCTAAGACCTATGTGACAAAATAAGAATTTTGGTTTTGGACGGGACGCAGGTTTGGTTGGAGCTTTGACCTTTGCTTACCATCATCCTGATCAGGTTTAATCCTTCCGTCTGCCAAGCTCCCCTTCCCTGGTGAGGGGGTCCCCATCTGAGGGGTCACTTTATACTTTAATCTGCCTAGAATCCTGTGCTTTTTAAGGAAAGTTGTTCGCTTGAAGTGAGCAATTGCTTTAAAAGCACGTCCTCTAGACACACCCCATCCAGAGGTGGAGGAATGAGAAATAAACCTACTTCTAATCTCTTTCTTTCCATAGAAATGGGTATTAGATTTTGATGTGGAAGATAACTCTGGTTTACGACGCATACGTTTGGGTGGTGCATAACTCGGGTGTCCCTTTTTTCGAGACTGTCCCTGGATGGTATATATATGAGAAAGTCCATCAAAGAGTCCCTTTAGCTGACTGTTATTAGGAAGGCTGCTAAAGGAGGGTGCACTTGACTGACTGGAAGAACTTTGGGGAGAGTTAGAAGAGGTGGAAGTGCAGGATTTTTGTGAACTGGGGCTCTGACCAGAGATGGGAGTTTGGGGTGGAAGTGAAGAAGGTGGAGGTTTTAGCTTTTGTGTGGTACCTGTAGCCAACACATGAGAAGTGCATGACTGTTTCTGAGAGACCTTTTTCCTTGGACGATAGTGCTTTGAAAAGTCTATTATTTCACCTCGTGATCTGCGACCATCGGGTGATGGTGTAAAAAACTTAGTAAGGCCATCAATGAGCCCTTTGGTTTTCTTGTTAACTTTAAGTGTAGAGGCAGATATGTAGGTGGAGGTGGTGGTGATTTTGGTGGTGGCACCAGGCCGAGTGGGGTCTGTAACAGGCAATCTGCTGCTTGAATCCTTCACAGATGCAGCATGACCAGATGAAGGTGTGGTACAGACTTTAGTCTTTTGACCCCTACCAGGTGACCCCCTTCCTGTGAATGCATTCATGGATCCTTCATCACTGGTTACAGACCTATGCAAAAATTTGGAAAATAAAATCAGTATTAAAAAAAACTACAAAAACTGCTGTCAAAACAGTTCTATATAAAACATATATGCCATTGCACTTAAAAGTCAAGAGTGGAACAATGACCCTTAAAATATTTATGCACTACTGACATATGATTCCCTGAATGAAAGTGAGTCGCTGATACCTATCAGATTTCACTGGGTAGTCCATAGCATGTACCAATAGTAAGGGGGTGGGATAGAAAAGTCTTCAGTATATACAACACATATTTTAAGGAAAAATATTCTCTCTTTTGAGAGAGAAAAATTGTTAATATACTGGTTTTGTTCACATCAACCACTTCACTTCTGTGAAATCTGTAACATACATCCAGAAGATGCACATGTCCTGGGCTACAAAGTATACACAGCACATCAAACATGTTATTGATTTCAGCAGAATGTTCACTAAAAGACAGTAGAGGTGATCCACCAGTATGGGGAAATAATACAGCCAATCTTCAGGAAACTGATATTTTTGTATGATTTTATTAGATTACACTGATGAAATTAGTATTTTTTTTTTATAAAAGACCATAAAAATATCCCTTTAAAAAAAATGAAACTCAAGGCGGAATGAGGTAGTTTTTATGCACAGCACTACCCATACAGCTAACAAAGCGACCTCTCTATTTAACAAAATAAAAGTATAGTTAAAGCAAAAAATAGAGAGATAGAGGGAAACAGCAAAAGCATAAATAAAATAATGATCAAAGAAAAGTCGTAACTGGGTTAGGCATGACATGGAAGAGCTTGAGGAGAAGTTTACTAAGAATGAGCAGAGAGCATGCTCGAGGCCAAAGCTTGCATTAAAAAATGCTGATTTAGCTGATGGCTAATGACTGAATGAGAAAACAGAACACTGAAGGAAATATTGAAGAATGGTATTTTGTTGAAGTAAATACAAACTGAACAGCTGAGGTTATTCATAGTAAAGAAATACATGTAATCAGGAAGTGTTATACTGCAAACCCAAACAAAGCTGCATAATTACATCAAATTATTCCACTCCCTCTTCTCTCCCCCAAATGCATCCTTACATTTATTTAAAACATTTGTGTATTTTGCAGAGGAAGGTTTCCTTCCACAGATTTTTCCCTTCTTAATTGTGAAGCTGAAACAATTAATTTCAACAGATTACTTTTAGTTAGAGAAGGAACAGCCTGGGGCTACCATCTGGTACCTGAACTCCAAGAGCCCACCAGCCATAAAACTAGGCCCTGCTTCACTCCCACACATCACTGAATTTGGGTAGCTGAAGAGCTCTTACAATTCCCAATCGTGTTTAAAAATAATGTCTTTTTTCTAAAGTCTTCTGAATCTGTTGATGCCAGAAGTTCATATTTCTAGCTACAACACCTATTGTCAGTACCAGATGTGCCAATAACCATCAGTGCCCAGAGGTTAACAAGCATCTGGTGTTATTTAATCTCCTGCTGTAACTTGCCTGTTCAGGTTTCCATACAGAGATCCTTTTAAGCAATGCTATTCCACTAGTACCGGATAAGATTCCATACATTATATCAAAAGGGCTAAGCAGCTTGAGCAACTTTATGCACATTAAGGTCCAGCCCCATATGAAAGATGGCTAGATTCGCTACCTCCCATACCCTCATGCTGCTTTTAAAGTGGGATTATTTCTGCAGTAGATTCCACCTAGGGAATTATTCTTCTCTAGTCTTCTTACCCATCCTTGTAAATTAAGATATAATCCCATTTTTAAAGAATATTGTTCAATGGGAAACCATACACTCTTTTTAGTTTTAATGACAGAAATACATACATACAATTGAGAAAACGGGGAAATAATTTATTCTTGGACAAATCCTGCAAATCAGTCACCAGGATTACCCAAGAATCCTCGGACACAAGTGGGGAATGAGATTTTTATAGTCAAAACCATCATGCAAGCTCTTTCGGAGGACTTGCCCATTTTTAAATGTAGTATTTATTATATGGTTGTGGTGCAATGACCCAAATAGCTAAAGGTAAGAGTGGTACCACATTCCATTCTAAATGTTTCCACTTTGTTTTAGCAGAAGTGAAATCAAGGCCCTCAGGTGCCAACTGCAACATGCACCATGCTTGGGTGATCAGATTTCAGCATCCCAAACTTGGACCAAATTTCTCACTAGGGACTAGGTAGTGAGGAGGATAATGGGGCAGCAGCACTACTACAGTGAGGCTGAGATAGCTCTTCCTTTTTTTTTTTTTTTTTTTATTAAACTTCTACCCTTGTACTTATCCACAAAGTGAAGTAGAGAGTCTAGGGTTTCCCCTCCCCACTCCCTTGCTGGTGTGCTTCTCACAGTCCCCTGGTTAATATCTTCATTTCTCCCCAGGGCTCCTCCAGCCCTACCAGGGACATGGAGAAGCCAGAGGGATGGCAAAGCTGGAAAATCCCTCATTTTCCTCCACACAGGTGCCCCTCGATGTCCCCTTCATTACCAATACTTCTTCGAAAACAAAGGGCCAAAAACTTGGTTAATGCAGAGTTAAGGTTGCCAGTAGTGCCTCATATGCTTTCAGAATATCAAATGCACCTGTACTTAAATCTAAGGTGATGACTCCCGTACCGCTGCCCTCCTGCAATTAGTAACAGGCACTGGGACAAATCAAAACCTGACGTACCTCTAATAAAATCTGCACTCAGTTTTGTCCAACTCAATGCTACATTGTTACTGCTCTTCACACGTTCTTACTGACACTGGGCTAGGCTCATAGCTCACTGATCCAGAGCTTAGTTGCAGCAAGTCACCATAGCTCACATAGCTTACAGCCATGTAAGGAGAGGTGCAGCTGATGCTAGAGGAATCAGGAATCTCTCTCTCTTTTTGTCTCTCTGTGATACACAGGAGGGCTGAGCAGACACCAGTTGTTAAAATGTCTGTAGAGTTTTAGTTTGCAATGTTGTTGTATCCATGTCAGTCCCAGGTATTACAGAGACAAGATGGGTGAGGTAATATCTTTTATTGGACCAACTTCTGTTGGTAAGAGAGACAAGCTTTTGAGCTACACAGAGCTCTTCTTCAGTTCTTAAGGCTGCTGTAACAACTGCTACTGTCACCTCCAAATACTGGCATTCCACTGTGCGTGCAATAAGACAGGGAAATATAAGAGTGCTTCATCCATTTCTAACACTGTCTTGCATATTCTCAGTGCCCATTAGAACTCCACATTATCTGCGCTGGCTTTCACAAAGTACCATGTGCCCTCTCTGTCCTGCTCTACTGCTCTAGGGAGGTTCTAGCAGCTTGGTGGCACACAACAGTGCACTGCCAGTCTCAGTCAGGGCTAGGTAAAGGTGATTGGCTAGGACAAGGATGAACAGGTGTTAGAATCTGGCAACTCTGGTGGTTTGTTGAGAGTAAGTGAAGTGGGTGAATATAGGTCATGCCTAGCTAATTTGTGTTTACTAAACCTGACCTACACTCGACCTAATAGTTTCCAGCACACTACTCTTGTGCACTTTTCACACTGTCCTCCAGCTGCTCAGGAAGAGTACAGTCCTATGCTCTCTCACAGTCACGTAAGGGGGCAGGGTTAAGGTTTTGTGGGACACTTCCTCTAACAATATATATCCCAGTTGTCAAAGGTTTGGGTTTGTTTTACTGTAACTCTTTATTTGTTAGTCATTCAGAGGTTTAAGTATAGGTGCATATGACATTCTGGAGAAGTATAAGATGCTGCCAGTCAACCTTAACACTGCATTAACCAAGTTTTTAGGCAGTGAATAGTAGATTTTTGACAATGTGGAGTGAAGAAACCTTAGGACGGTCTTAGGTGTGTAGAGAAAAATTTGATAGGGGCCATAGGACTGGGGCAAGTAGTAGAGTTCATTAATGATTATGAAGCTCTCCTACAGTACAGTGATGAGAGTCACAAAAGTACAAATGAATAGCACTGGAGAAAAGCGTTGAAGGGCACATGCGGGGGCAAAGGTAGGAACATGTGTTGGACAGTGACATGCTACTATCCTTATTATCTCGCTTTGCAGATTCAAATAACCCATTCCTCACATTCAACATTAATGCAAAAGTTTGACTCAACTTCTCTGCTGGGCCCAATGTGCTACCAACTCAGCAACCTGCCTCTCTGATCGTCACCTCTCTCTTTGATTTTGCCACAATAGTGGGAATATCCAGGGTACAACCTGAAGCACGGTAGTACAGCAATAAAGAAGTGGAGAAAGGGGATGGCAAAGGAACTTCATTGTGAAATGGAGGTGTCAACTGAGTGATCATCATCCCAGATCTGCTGAACTTGGTCCTAAAACCTACTGATGCGGTTGCCAAAAACATAGAACAATCCTGGAGAACAGGAGATCTATTCACTCTAACTATGCAGCAGTGTCTGCACAATCATCTTCTCCTTCTAACACCACAATGTTGGACAGAAGGTCACTGAGCTCCCATAAAGGATGCTACAAATAAATCTACTTTTTAACATTCGCACCTAATTCCTAAATAATAATTGTCATTATTAGATGAGCAAAAAGTAATTCATGTGCTCTAGACCTTGCAAGCTGATGCTATAGTGTCAAGATGTGGCAATCAATGTGTGCATACATCACTGAACTTCACTCTTGCAACAAGAAATGTATGAGTGATTGCCACAGATGTTCTTATTGCGAAGTTGATGAAATGAATCAATGAGATGGCTTTACATTTTGCCTTTTTTTTAGGATGTCTTTTTAGTCCATGCTATGGATGTTTCTTGCTTTGCTCTGTTTTCTCTTGTGTGTGAGCATGAAAAGATGGTGAAAAGGACAAGAGACATAGCTCCTCCACCTACAACAGCCCTCCCTCCAGCTTTAAGATGTCCAACAAGTCTGTGTTCAGTTACATAAACATTCACTGGGAAGGTGGGTGCCAAAGGTGCTACAGGTTCCTCTTCTCTCCGACACTAAATATCCCATGGGCTGGAGAAAAGCATGAGGAACTGCAGCCCACTCCCCTCCTGACTGGCGTCTACTTAGCAGCAGCAAAGGTCAAAAAAGTTATTTTTCCAAAGTAACTCTGGACTCAATAGCTCAGTCTCATGGATACCTCTGGGGCTTGAACTGAGCACTGACTCATTATGGAGCTTGTGTTGTAGGTAGGGATTTTATAGCTATTAAGAGGGAATTTGTACCAATATTAGGAGATAGCAAGCAGCATTTCTGAAATAGCATATTCTTGCAAATAAATACTCAGCACAGAACAGTCTCCTGAATAGGTGACAAATCAATTGCAGGAAACTTTGCAAGACATCTTTTGGAGTGAGGTGAATTGCATTTTTCACTTTATTGGTGTATCATCCATTTGATATGGATTGTGCAGATAACCCAGGTATGATAGATTTTTATTCTTTTTAAAGTAATCGATCATATGGCTATTTGTTATTGAGGATTGTTGGCACCACTTGTATTTGGGAAATGGCACTGTTCACATATGAATTTAAGTCTAATTCCTTCCCTGGATCCAACAGTGATTCTTTTTAAAGTGATGCAAACTTTTAGGATAACTTTTTGCTGCCATCAGAAGACTCAGAAATACCAACTGTACTTAATTATTTTCCATTACATTGAAGATTACGCATGTGATTTTTTTTTTCAGGCTGTAGTATTCAGCAAAAGCAGTAGTTTAATTTTAAATAAACTGTCACCTAAAATCTCACTGTATTACATTTTCAAGAACACTATAGTCAATTGGAAAAAGGGAACCTACAACATTCGTTGCTTTAGTTTATTTTTCGGTCGTCCAATAGGTTTTGCATATCGTCGTCTTATTTGCGCCGCTTTCTCATGAAGTAGCTTTCTTCCCTTCTTCTTTGGTCTGCAGACCTGGCAAATCCACATCCCTGCATTGATTAAGAAAAAACATAAATTGTTTTAACTGTACATGCATATGGTGTGTGTCCAGTTTGTACCCAAGGTATAGAAAGCTACACCTCAGGTGCATTATGCCAACAAGTTCTACTCCAGCAAAAAGGATGGTTGGGGGAAGGGAAGAGAAACTCTCTCTATAATTCAGAAGGACACTTTTCCCTTTCCCATAGCAACATGGATCATGGGAGAGTGGCACTAGCAGAAGGATTCTAACATGTCCCCTCTTTCTACTGCCAGACCTCTCCCCATCCAGGAAGTACTAGACCAGGGGTCGGCAACGTTTGGCACACGGCTCGCCAGGGTAAGCACCCTAGCAGGCCGGGCCCGTTTATTTACCTGCTGACGCGGCAGGTTCGGCCAATCGCGGCCACCACTGGCCACGGTTCGCCGTCCCGGGCCAATGGGGGCGGCAAGAAGCGGCGCAGGAGAGGGATGTGCTAGCCGCGGCTTCCCACTGCCCCCATTGGCCCGGGACGGCGAACCGCGGCCAGTGGGGGCCGCGATCGGCCAAACCTGCCGCATCAGCAGGTAAATAAACTGGCCCGGCCTGCTAGGGTGCTTACCCTGGCGAGCCGCGTGCCAAACGTTGCCGACCCCTGTACTAGACCAAGCTTTCAATTGAAAATGAGGTGATATATGTGAAGAGTTTTACTGTAGCTTCAGTGTCTATGTTCTCTCAGGCTGTGTCTACACTGCTACTTTCAGTGCTAAAACTTTTGTCGTTCAGGGGTGTGAAAAAACACCCCATGAGTGACAAAAGTTTTAGCATTGAAAAGCATCAGTATAGACATGCTTTATTGCTGGGGAGAGCTCTCCCGGCAATTTAAAAAAACCCACCCCCTAATAAGCGGTGGTAGCATTATTGCCAGCCTGGTGGGGTTTTTTTTAATTGCCGGGAGAGCTCTCCCCTGGCGATAAAGCATGTCTATATTGCCCACGTGGCCGCACAGTAACCTGGGTGGTGTAGACATACCCTCAGTTTCATATTGTTAATTACCCTCATTTAGGTTTCCCGGATCAGTCAATGTGAGGCTGAAGAAGAACACTAGAGAACACAATCATTAGGCTTCTCACCATACAAACCCCTCTGCTGAGAGCACAACAAGATGCCTTAATTCAACACTTATCAAGCTTATGTTACAATCTGCTTTGAGACACTCAATAACAGACTTAAAAGTGGCCATTCTTCAACCAAAAAAACTTCAAAAATAGTCTTGAACAAGATTTCAACGAGAAACTGAAATTTCCAATAGAACTGGAATTAATTTGCAAACTTGTCGCCATCAAATTAGGCTTGAATAAAGACTGGGAGTGGCTGGGTCACTACAAAAAGTAATTTTCCCTCTGTTGATACTCACACCTTCTTGTCAACTGTTGGGAATGGGCCACGTCCACAATCATTAGCACTACAAAAAGTAAAATTTCCCTCTGTTGATATTCACCTCTTCTTGTCAATTGTTGGGAATAAGCTATATCCACCCTGTTTGAATTGGCCTCGTTAGCACTGACCCCTCACTTGGTAAGGCAACTCCCATCTTTTCATGTGCTGTAATATATATACCTGCCTACTGTATTTTTCATTCCATGCATCTGATGAAATGGATTATAGCCCATGAAAGCTTATGCCCAAATAAATTTGTTAGTCTCTAAGGTGCCACAAGGACTCCTCGTTGTTTTTGCTGATACAGACTAACATGGCTATCCTTCTGAAACCTGCTGACTCAAGACCCTTTGTAGCTTGCCCTCTTGGGTTTCTTCCCGTAGCACCTGGCATCTTCCCCCTCCCTGCTGATTCCCACCAGTCCTGCTTCCTTCTCTGAAAGTATTTCGTTCTTTTCAGAACATGTGTGTTCAGTTGGAGCTTCCAGGTTCTAGATATGCTCAGTGTACTTTATACTGGCTGCAGTGCTAAAAATTCCCCACTTCTCATTTCCTATGGGCCCGTCAGACCTTTTCCATACCGTTCAATTCCAAGATCCTGAAATAGTTCTCAAGATAGTTCTTGAAAGCCATTTCAGGTAACGTGGTTCTGCTAGACTATGCAAGCACTAGTAGATGGTGAAGCCTAGGTAGGAGATACAGCTTAGAAACAATTAACAGTAGCAGGATTTTCCTAACCACTGTCCCAAAAAATTTTCTGGAGGAAGCTAAACCATGTCACACACAGTGGCAGCAGACTATAGCATGGTTTCTTTTAGCACTGTTTGGTAAGGCAAATTGTTTTAGAACCTTGTCAACAGTAATTATGTTACAGAAGGTTGTACAGTAGTGGATGCTTTTGTTCCCAGTGTAGGTGGGGCCAAACTTTATAACACTGCTAAATATATAATTTTGCCATGTTCACATCTATTTTCAGCTTCTCTAAACTCCCTTCCAAAATGTTAACCAGCTTATACATTTTACAAAATAAAAGGAGGCACTATAAACCCATCTACATCAATGGCTCTTGAGAAAAAAAAAAAGGGTCAGATTACATCTAGCTGTAATTTCAAAAATATGGTGACTCAGATATGCTAACAACAACCTAACCTTACTTGGCCAAGCCTAAAGATGGGCAAATGAATACAAAAATATTGATTATTGAAGAAAAAGGTTATTGATTATTTAACAAAAACTTTATATCTGGAGCAATTTTAATAATGAAATATAAGAAAAACCAGTGATCAGCAGTGATACAAAAAATGAGATATTAAATACGGTACATATAATCCTAGATGGAGAAAGAGATCCTTTGAGAGAAGAGAGGAACTCTGACCACATGATTGTCAAATGGCTTTTTACAATGATATCCTCTGGAAGACACAAAGGAGGCTTTCTCCATGTGCCCTGATATGTTCTAGTGTGTATATCCCATATGTTGTCAGCTATGGCCTTGCCCAACAGCTTCACTCTGAATGAATAGTTCAGTGACTCAACTCATGTTATAAAATTGATCAATAGGAATGTCATTCACTTTGCAGGAAGGAATCTTAGGAACAGTCAAGCTCAAGAGGCTTTGCTTTTCATGTTCAGGACCATACTGCTAAGCAATCTATACGTGCTGAAAGTCTAACCTGGCACTTGAACATCTGGTCTAATTAATACATTAGTACAAGAAAGGTTTTCAGTATCACCTTTAGGCATTCGGGAAAGTGGTGGGTCACAGCATTCCATGTGGAACCCTCTATCGCAAGAATCACAGAAGAGCATGTTATCCTGAAATTGAAAAAAAGGATTAATACAAAGTTTCTAGAGATTCTGCATCACTACTTTTTGTATCTTTAAATCTGACAGTAAGAGAAAAAAAGAAACTGAAAACAGTGATTACAGAGCTTATTACATTATATAGAGGCTTATATTTTTACTCTTTTTAAAGTAGCCTGAAATTGTAAAGCTGAAGGGACTAGCCCACAGAATATGGATGAATATGCAAACACGAACTCAAAAGACACGGTGCTATTAAAATATTAAACTTACTGCATTTTTGCCTTGGATTCTACATGCACTGCATGTCTTGCATTCGATACACTGCCATCTTAAGGCCTTTACATTTGCTGTTAACTCAGGACAAAATTTCAAACATGATGGATGCCCTGCAAAATAGAGTATTTAAAATGTGTTGAGGTTTAATAGAGTTCCAACTCCTGTGTTCTACAACAGCTATGACACCACTGCATTTTCCATCACTAGAACCCTGCCAATGTCAACTATTCTCAGAACTTTATATTATTCAACTTATTTTTCCTCTTCTGAAGAGGATATGAAATAGCTGCTCAGAATGCTTTAATGTGGGGCGAGATGGAAAGTTTGCATTTACTGTAATCATAATGTGTCAATAAGTCCATAAGCACCTGAAACTGAATGATGTCTTGTCCAGGCTGTCTCCACAGCATATTAAACTATCACTGATTCTGAAAAAAATGCTTTTCATACACTTGAATGCATCCCTTTCATAGTAGCCACAGTGAACCATAACGTAAAAAGTTTAATATAATAGCATTAATAAATTTCTAAATTTTAGAACTAGATTACAGTATTTTTAATGTATGCACAATGGAAAACCTAATAAAATATATTTAATGAACTATATACATATATTCCTTTCATTTTAGTTATATTACTACTTAAACTGTCCTACACCACACACGTGTTATGGCAACAGTAAAATAAAAAATGTAATAAGATATTTATATGTAAAAAATTTTTTGGCTTCAAACAGAAATAAGGAGTATCTGACCCATGACCTTCTATGAAATGGACGCCTCTCCTTCATGGGGAGTGAAATTTGGTGAGGAGACACAGTTCTCATGGTTAAGATAGTCAGTTCCTCCTTCAAAGAATGCAAATGATCAGGCACCTTAGCAAATGCAGTGGTATTCTTCTTCAGGATTGGTTGAACAATTATTGCCAATGACCTCACCAGTAATCACCCTTAATTCTTTCAAGGCAAATCTTTAAAGGAAGAAGAATTTGCCAATTCTGTACCCACATTGATGAACAAGGCCATCAGACTACAAATTGTCAGGATGGTAAGAAGCTTTGGAGCCATACTAACTCATCACTATTATTAGATAGGTGCATTGTCATAGTCACAAGGAATGCTCTCGTACATATTTATTAGTACACTTTCAGAGGAGAGACTGGCCATGTGATCCAGGCTGTCTCCTCCTCCAAGTTAGATTGCTGTAAATCTCTTTACCTGAAGATGAGCTAAACCATCACAAAAAAGCTAGATTGAATAAAGCATAAAAGAATTTCCTATCTTTGTCCTAATCTCTAAAACCCGCCAACAGGCAGGGATGTGACTATCTCAGGGACGACCTCACCACTCCATAATCCTTCAAGCAGCTTTGCTCCAAAGTAGCAATGCAGTTGGAGAAACCCAGTTTTAAACTATCAGGTGCTGGAGGAGAAGATTCCTTAGACAGAAGTTTTTATTTTAATTGATTCTCAAATTCTAATTTAGGCTCTCTCTCTCTGCCTCTTTATCATCTATGGCAACTGTCTCAACCTATCTGCCTCAGTTTCCTCATCTGTACATCTGAAAGATTTATGTTTACCATTGAGTGATTTTGTGACAAATCAGTTATTTTTAAAGAACTATGAAAATAAGCATTATGTAACAGACAAGCAATTATTATCCTGCTAATCCAGAAATGTTAATATCCTGAGTTTCCAAGACTTTGTGGTCTTCTATTTCCACCATTCCTGTTATGCTGCGCAATTCAGACATATCACTTGCTTCCAATGGTCTTCTACATGGAAGAGAATTATTCACTAGAGTGCCCTTATTTTTAAGCAGAAAGGATCAGGACACCTGTCACAGTCAGGATGCAAGTAAAAATGTTTTAATAGCTGGAGGTTTCTTAGTTGTTCATTCCTCCTTCCAAACCAACCACCCTCTCCCAGTATTTTGGAATAAAAAATGGGACATGGGCCAGTAAATGAGCAGAGAGTGGGAGGCAGCCCTCCCTATCCCTACTTTTGGCTCCAATCCCCATTCTCTTAACTGAAGTTATCTGTCCCATGCCCTGCAGACCCTTTCTCCCTCTGCCCTGTCCCCTACTGTTCTTGATTTGTTCTTCTGTCCTCCTCCCCAGACCCCCATGCCTCTGACTTTTTGCACTTTGCCTTTTCAGTCTAACTTAGATTTGTACACATTTTCTAGATCCCACTCTCCCCTGCCTCCTCAACCTCCAGACATCTTCTCTTCCCCATTTTTTCCCCACCTCCAGCATAACTATCTCCTTCTGTCCTCTTTCCAAACATGTCCTAAACTGACTGATTAAAAATGAGTCTGCATGACACTAGCTCCACTCTCCAAAGCTCTTTGGCACCTTTCACTTCTCAGCTGTGCAGTGGGGAACAAAAGCAATAGGACCCTTCCTCTACACAGGTGAGAGGCAGCCAGCTTGAGGATCAAAGGGCTATTAGGAAACTGCCAAAGCTGAACAATAACCCTGCTACAGTGCACAGGAGCATTAGCAAGGCCAGGAGCAGGGTGACCAGATGCCCTAGCTAGTTCTATATGTACTCTGTTGGAGAAGACCAGCAGTGAGCAGGACAGAGCTCCCCCAAGATTTCAACTCTGAATGGCCTCTTTGAAAGAACCCTCCTGATGAATGGAGGATTACAGTCACTTCAGAGGGAGAATATGCCGCCTTAGTTCACCCAGGCCCTACATGATTGGGAAATGGAGATGAAACCTGGTTCCCAACAAGCCCCAGGGCCAGTTCCCCTTCCTTTTAGGAGTCTTCTCCCTCCCATGCATACCTAAAGTTTCCCTCAGTTCTTCCTGGAGTCAGAGAACCCCCGTATGAAACGGCATGTGACTGAAACAAAGAATGCAGAGGAGCATAGAAAAACACACACCGATAATAGGCATTGCAATTAACCCCTGAAACCCAGTTTCACAGATAGACTTGCTCTGTCCATCAAGAATGCAGATTATTCCTATAGTTTCTTTAACCCCTGTACAGAAGAACCTGCTTGTAGGCATGCTGCAATGTGCAAATCACAAGTCGAATTACAATGAACCTCCACACAGTCAAGTTTTTCTGTTTATATGGTGCTCCGAGATTGGTTTTTATTTTAATAAATCATCAGTAACTAAACTTTAGCCATCTGGTGGTCTGATTGGCAGTCTCAACATTTCATTTTGTATATCTAATACATCTGAGGAACTAATTAAAGATAATTTAGTCTTAATGAGGCAGAGAGAATGTATCAGTGTTAATTCAAATGGAAGCTGATCCATGAAAGTCAAGGCTTCCAATTCTAATGCTTCTTAGAACTGCCAGAGATTGTTTTATAATGGAAGAATAGCTGATATTTATTACCTCCTGATTAATGCAAACCATGTTTGCAAAAAAGCCAGTGTAACAAACTAAGTACCAATCCAGTTCATTTCTAAAGAATATTAGATTTGGGGTTGACAGAAAGCACAGAGAATTTGGTAAGTCGCAAATAAAACAAACTGTTAAAGAAAACATGAACTTTCTAATATAGAAAATCTAGCAATTTTCTTTACTGTATGGTGTAAATACATTAGGATACATGCTTATGGAAGTCTGTCGCAAGGTGACACAAATCAATTCAGAAGTGGATAATGGCAAAACTTTATCCTGCATAAATGAAAATTTCCCTTTTCTTAGTTATAGAAGTCTACATTTTATTCTATGCTGTCCTGTTTTATCCAGATACTTATATGAGACATCGCTGTGGTAATTTGAGTGCCTCACAATCGTTAATGCATTTATCCTCAACACCCTATAAGATAGGAAAGTGCTATTATCCCCATTTTACAGATGGGGAACCAAGTCAAAGAGAGATTAAGGGCTTGTCTACACTGTAGTGCTTCAGTATAGATATTATCTGCGCTAACGGACAGGATTCTCTCATCAGCGTAGGTAATCCATCTCCCCAAGAGGTGCTAGCTAGGTCGATGGGGGAATTTAGGATGGCTTAATTACAGCGCTCAGGGTGTGGTTTTTCAGATCTCTGACCAACTTAGTTAAACCAACCTAATTTTCTAGTGTAGATGAGGCATATGTGACTTGCCCAAGGTTACATAGGGAGTCTGCGGCAGAGCAAGGAATGATCCAGACAAAAAGGAAGAGTAAGAGCTGAGTATTATCTGCATACTTATGTCTCCAATGACCAGCCAAACCTCATTAATTCTATTAATGACCTCATATACATGTTGACCAAGAGGTGACAGAACAGAACCCTTTGGGAAAATGAGCAGCTATCTAAAAGTCCTTTATGGGTCTGCTCCAAAATTACTTGCTATAAACACTAAGTTGTCACAATATCGTACAAGATTAAGTTAACTCAGGGTAAAGTACTTTTAAACTCTGGATTTCACACATACAAAGCAAAGATTATGAATTCTATGCTAAGAGGTAGAATGCAAATGTAAGTTTGCCGCAAACTTTGGAAGAAGAGTAATTGCCATGGAGCCAGCAGCACGGGAAAGTGTGGTGACCAGGAGAAAGCTGTCAGGGAGCTGGTCAGAAGAGGAAGATGGGTCACTGTACACTGAGAGGAGGAAGAGAGATAATGAGCAGTTTAAGCAACTTTTCTTAAAATCATATGACATCTGGGGACGATTTTCAAAGGTGCAAAGGACATCAACTTTCCATGCAAGTTCGATGCCTAACTGGCCTTGTGCTTTTGAAAGTCTCCCTCCAATCTGCAGGGATGCATGACTATACAGTATTTATATAATTAATGTTAAAAAAAAGTTTTAATCTTCATGCATTATCGGTCCACAAATTGTTTCCTCCCCCCACTCAGGATAAACATGGGGAAACTGGTATACTGGCACTTAGCTAATATTTCAAGTCATTTACAAAAAAATATTATTTGTATTTTCATCCATATATTTTTTATAAAAATAAATAAGATTTTATGTAAAATCTACAGCAGTATAGATAATATCTAATTCCTCTATCCTCTACCCCAACTTCTTTTAAATACTATAACTCAGTGCTTATGAAATGCATCAAACTGATAGCCTTGCAGATGATGGATAAGATTTTGAAACATGGATGCCAGAGTTAGGTTTCTAAAATCAAAGCTTTTGCCCCAATTTTCAAAACCTTCTGCCCCCATTGACTTCAGGGGGAGCTGAAGTCAGTCAGCTCCTTTGAAATTCAGGCCCAAATGAATAATATGAATTTAAGAGTCTAATTTTTAGATATCCGGGTGTGAAAAGCTTGGCCTAAGACTACTTTTGACTGTAACAGGAAATGTACATGCTGAACAATGACCAAAAAGATAGATTTACAGATGGCTCTTGTACAATTTGCAAGTAGAACCAACTTACCGCTGCTGCCACAGTCTGCGCAGGAGAGCAGTTCTTCTGGTTTTTTTTCACGATTTGATTCTTTAGTCCCCAAACAGAAACTACATATTGGAATGGGATCAGCTCGTGGCTAAGGCAAAAATAAATACAAATTGTTGTTACTTTTCTTACACAAAAAGTGGTATTCCAGTCCTCTTTCCTCAAAATCAGAGGACAATTTACCTTCATTTTATTTTCTAAATGTTAGTTTCTTGGTTTATCAGACACTTATTCTGGTATATGAAGTTAATTTTTTCTAATCGATATTATGTTGTAGTCATCTCTCTCACCTTGCATTAACTTATATTTGAGCCTCAATAGTATCATTCATCATAGTAGTATCAAAGTGTTTTATAAATGTTCATTTAGCCCCAAACACAATCCAGTTAAGATCGTTTATCTTCTTTTACAGATGGGGAAAACAGTGGCATAAATGGTGAAATGACTTGCTCAAGGTTGCGTCACATCAGTGGAAAAGCCAGGAGCAACTACCCATCCTGTGCTCAGTTGTATCAATTTAGCTAGAATAAATGGGCCAAATGTGTTAACATAACCCAGTCACCTTCTAACATTAAACAGTATTAAACAAGGTCTGGGGTTTGGTATACACAGGCTTCAGCCTGCTTAGTACCATTGCAAACACAGCATTAAAAAGATCTTTTTAACCTTTCATTAAAGATACGGAGAAGGAAAAACAATGAAAGCATTTAAAACAGGGGTGGGCAAACTTTTTGGGCCCAGGGCCACATCTGGGTGGGGAAATTGTAAGCAGTCCGGCGCAGGGGGTTAGGGTGCAGGAGGGAGTGTGGGGTGTGCAGGAAGGGGCTCAGGGAAGGGGGTTGGGGTGCAGGGTGTATGAGGGGGCTCAGGGAAGGGTGTTGGGGTGCAGGAGGGGTGCAGCAAGGGCCGCAGGGACGTGGAGCCGGCTGCTTCTGAGAGCTGCGCGGGGCCCACGGCACCACAGGGGGCCATCCTGATGGGCTGGATCCGGCCCGTGGGCCGTAGTTTGCCCAACCCTGATTTAAAATGTAAAGCATTGAATGAGGCTTTCATTTTAGCAACATCCCTTGTTCCCTTTCCCATTAGCTGGAGAGAGTTTTTAGAAGCAAAAAACCCCTTGTTTGACAGTCTCTTCGATGGGAGTATCTGAGATGGGAAAAGAGAAGAAGCTAGTTGCGACGGGCGGGAGCTGTTGCTAAAGTCCAATCTCATTTCATCTCAGGTGATGTGTGGGATTTAGCTGGAGCTGATAGGGGTAGCGATGTCATCTGGATCCCGCTCTCTGGCTCTATCTAGTTAGGACATCCCTCAGGATTAGGACGAACAAGGTCCGGGGTGTCAGAAGGGGGACGGGGGGCAGCCATCATGGTGAAGCTTGTTCCACTAGCCTCAATCTATTCTTTTTGTATTTTCCCCCAGAGTCTCTTTAAAGACCCAAAAAGGGAGTGATGAGTGGAATAGCCCATTCCCTCATTGTTTCGTCTACCAGTTAGGCCTAATATCCAACAAACCAATTTTGGTTCATTAATTTTCAATTCCACATGTTCTATTTTTACCAAGCATGATTTCAGCATAGTCCCTGAACCATCTCAGCAGGCTTTTTTGTTTGGACTAATTCGGTTTTTCCTGTTTGGTTTTCTTGCACCTGTTCCCACCACCATTTGTTGTTATAGGTTGTTGTGACATCTTATGAACTTTTACATACCTTTTACAGTGGGGCTTACAATTAGAGTACATTGGTAGGCCCAACTACCACAACACCTCTCATCTAAGCTTACTCCAACTTAATACAATACCATCTCTAATGAGACAAGAGCAAGGGGATATTAAATAAAATTGAAGATGGCAAATTCAAAACTGGTAAAAGGAAATTACTATTCCACATCAGAGACAACTAGATTGTGAGAACTCATTGCCAGTATATACAACTAAGGCTAAGGGCTCAGCAAAATTCAAATAAAGATTGGGCATTTGTATAGCTATAATAATAACTATTACAAAAATAAATAAGAACTTTGGAAGAGACCAAGACCCTCAAGCCTCAAGGCATAAGGTAATTCTAAATCAGGGGTAGGGAACCTGTGGCATGCAAGCTGATTTTCAGTGGCACTCACACTGCCTGGATCCCGGCCACCGGTTCGGGGGGGTAGGGGGGGAGCTCTGCATTTTAAATTTAATTTTAAATGAAGCTTCTTAAACATTTTTAAAACCTTATTTACTTTACATACAACAATAGTTTAGTTATATATTATAGACTTATAGAAAGAGACCTTCTAAGAAAGAGACGTTAAAATGTATTACTGGCACGTGAAACCTTAAATTAGAGCGAATAAATGAAGACTCGGCGACCACTTCTGAAAGGTTGCCGACCCCTGCTCTAAATATTAGATAGGAGAAAACTCTCTCTGAGGACACGTTATTCCATAACTGTCCACTAGAGGGGTTTCTTGCACCTTCCTCTGAAGCAGCTGGTACCAGCCTCTGTTGAAGAAAGGATACTGAACTAAATGGACCCCACTGATCTGATCCAATTTGGCAATTTCTATGTCACTATTAAATCAACATATGATATGGGAATAAATTAGACAAACACAAACTTTAATTTAGGAAGTCTGAGTTTTTCAGCAAAGCACATTTTTCTGATCAGGAATTCACTTGAGGGGTCTCACTGTTCGTCCTGTTTGTCATTTGCTGTATGACAAGTTAACATCAATATATTAAAATACTTCAAAATAATTTGTGTAACAGATTTCAATGTGTTAAAAACAAACAATCACATTACCTAGAAAAGGCTAGCTTACTTAAGGTGCTTATGGGCCTGATCCTGCAGACGCAACCAGGCATAGCCCTTTTTTCAAATGGAAGTATTCACAGTAGGAAGTACTAAATGTTTGCACAATTAGGTCCTAACAGAATTTTTAAGTGTCATAATTACTAGAAGATAACAATGAAACAGTTAAAAAATTCACGGGAAAGATCTGGAATGCAGCAGAACTATATCGCTTCCCGGCTCTTTGAGCTCTGGTCAAGTGAAAAATTCTCTTAGTTTAGATACCAAACTGAACAAATGATATTTCAAAAGATACACAAGCTCCAAATCAACATTTTTGCATTTCCAAATTGAAAAAGAGGCAAGAGAACACTTCACCAACCACTGGTATTAGATGACGTTACTATAGAAATTCCTTTTAAGAACATACAAGTCTACATTTACTTCTCCCAATGGTTCTTTACTACTCCTAGCAATACCAAGGCCTCATACATCTGTTTACGTGTAGACATCTGAATGCATAGAGGTAGTAGTTTTCATAGCTGTTAACATACTGCATTAAATAAACATTTATTTTTCAGAACTACAGTTTTGTTATTTGCTGGTATGTCCCTTTAAAATATAATTCAAAAGATTTTGATATTCACACATACTCTCAGACAGACACAAACACCTCAGACCATACCACACACAAAATCTACTCTTAGCAAAATATTTTTGATTCTATCAGGAATCATAGATTTATTGGTCTTAATTTTCCATAAATGCATTAAAGGAGACTGAAACATCATCTTATGCTGTCAAATATAACTGCAGACAACACATACTGATTAGTTTTATTAATGCCATAAATTGTTACAAATTACGTTCACTGCTGAAAAAAATCAAATCGCCACCTTGAGAGAAATAATTAGGAAAATTATAGCATTGTGTCATTTCTAATTCAATCATGTTTCTAAAACAGTGAAAATGAATTTCAATAATTTATTTTAAATTGTTGTGGGGTGCCCTTCAATAGCTTCATTAACCTTATTGGTGGGAGCATTCTACATTTCAAAGTTTAAAAAACAATGCAAGAAGAGAGAAGAAAAAAAGAGCTGTGTTGATCGTTCTTGCTTAACAGTGGCCCTTTGAATTCAGTAAGCCCCTCCCTCCCACTTCAAGCACATTGCAATTTTTGCCTATGCAAATGTACTTTAAGAGTTTTAGGAACATTCCTCCAGTACAGAAACCTTTAAAGAATTTGCAAAAATAACTACAAATTGGTTACTGACCCTGCCATCACCTTAAAAAAAATGTCCGGCAACCAGTGCTACCCATTGATGGATCCAGTTATTACCTGCAACTGCTCAAATGCAGCATCTTGGGAACGCTTTTGGCCCTTTAAATAACAATTAAAAGAACAATCTGATTTAAAAAGCAATAATATTCCCTCAACAGAGGCCAGTGAAAATCCTGTCTTTGCAGTCATAGTATTCTTTCCTTTATTTGATTTAACAATGGTTTAGTTATTTCTGCCATGCTTACTGCAATAAATAATTCACAAAATGTCACATATCATTCATGTAATGAAACAAATCCAGGTCTACAATCTCATTTGTCTTTCCCAGATGAATTTTTTGCTGTAAGAGAGACATGGCTATCGGCCAGCATTCATGCTCTTTTTTGTTTTTAACTAAAGGTAACATAAAGGACAAAGGTTGTTGGTAGTTCAGGGCTAGAAAGACTGATGTCCCCATAACAAACCTAATAATAGAAAGCGTACAGATCCTATCACTTCATGCTACGTTTTCTAGAACCCTACAGCGCTGATGTTCGCCTTCAGCCATTTATATTAATAACTATCTCAGCACATCAGTGCATTATAAGACAAAAATAATGTCTGCTGTGCTATCTATCACCGAAAATTCAAAACACTTTAAGACTCTTTCCCAATACACTAACTCAATTATCCAAAATTATGTGCCTAGGATTTTAAATGAAATGGCATACAAACTGGCTGTAGGATTATTTTGGCTCACAGTTGTCTCAACTAGGACATGTACAAGAAATAATTTTTTACTGGATCAGGATATGATCCAACACAAACTAAAAATAGCACATTAAGTACTGTACATACCTCATACCTATACCTGTGTTTTCAAATCGTATCCATTAGTTTAACTGCCCAACCCAAGTCATTAAAAACCAGTGTCAACACCACAAAGGTAACAGGTAAAGAGAACAAAGTAATTCCACTCCGCCTCTTATATGAACAAGAATTGCCAGGTAAGCTCAGATCCCACAATCTTTGTAGTTGGCAATAACTGCAGAAAGCAGAAAAGACACAGCCTGACTTTCATCTTGAACTCACAATACTAGTATAGTTAAAGAAATCTTATTGTGACTTGTAAACTGAACTGATTTGATAGAAAAGATGTTGACTGAATAAATCTGGAACCTGAACATGTTTTCTGACTGTAGAAGATAATCACAACTAATAATTTTGCTACCAACCTTAAATTATTTTAAAAGCTCATTTTTTTAAAGAATGCAGTTACTAATTATGTTAAAAAAAACATGTCTAGTCAGATGCGTTATTAGAGGCTGCATGCCACCTGTCCAAACAATGTGCCATTGTTCCTTCAATACACCTAATTAATCAAGGGCCATTTTTCCCCACCTATTTATTTTGAGAGCCAGTGAAAATACACCTCTACCTCGATATAACACTGTCCTCAGGAGCCAAAAAATCTTACTGCGTTATAGGTGAAACCGCATTATATCGAACTTGCTTTGATCCACCGGAGCGTGCAGCCCCGCCCTCCTGAAGCACTGCTTTACCGCATTATATCTGAATTCGTGTTATATTGGGTCAAGTTATATCGGGGTAGAGGTGTATTGTGATATATATGATGATTTCATTTTGTTTTTAAATATAGTAACTTAATATTTCTAAATTATATTTTCTCTTCAAGAGATTCTGGCTTACCAGATCATGCAGAGTGATCACCACTAGTAAAATTTCCAAGGTTAAAAATTGCCTCCCCTCCCATTTCTCCCTCTGTTTGAGAACTTGTGCACTACCAGGTTGGATAAAATTTAAAAAAAAAATCGGATTTTTTTTTATTTAAATCAGATTTTTTTGATAAAATGCTTTTTGAGGGAAAAAACTAAAGAATTTGAATTAAGATATCTTTGAACTATAATGTATATCATCATGAACTAGGGATTATAAATTCTAATTCTATAGTATGAGACAATATATTCATGTAATGTTTAAGAAAAGTTTTGTAAATGAGTTCCAATCATTCATGGATTAGGGACCCGATTTTATGGGGTTCCACAGGCTTCTGTATAGGATTATTTAGGTTAATCTTTCTATCTACACAATGGGACTCGGTGCTCAGTCTAGAGCAGTGCTTCTCAAAGTCGGGCTGCTGCTTGTTCAGGGAAAGCCCCTGGCGGTCCAGGCCAGTTTGTTTACCTGCCGCGTCCGCAGGTTCGGCCGATCTCGGCTCCCACTGGCCGCGGTTCGCTGCTCCAGGCCAATGGGGGCTGCGGGAAGCAGCGCGGGCCGTGGGATATGCTGGCCGCCCTTCCCACAGCCTCCATTGGCCTGGAACGGTGAACTGCGGCCAGCAGGAGCCGTGATTGGCCGAACCTACGGACGTGGCAGGTAAACAAACCAGCCCGGAGCGCCAGGGGCTTTCCCTGAACAAGCGGCAGACCGGCTTTGAGAAGCACTGCTCTAGAAGATACCATCAGAGATGCTTAGTTTCGCAGTTCTCAAACTGTGGATTTGTGTCTCCAAAGGTAACATGCTTGTTAACAGCAAAAACGTTTTAAATAAATAGATAATATATAGAGGTGAGAAATAACAGACTTGAACTCTGTGTACACAAATTTGCAGAGGGACAATAGAGTTAATCCCTTACCTCTCTCAAAGTGCAAAGTTTCAAAAAGTTCAATGAATAGAAGATTGTTGGGGGCGGAATAGATCTGGACAAGGAGAAAAAGTCTGGAGATAAATGTGAGAAGTGAGGGACATATGCTTGTTTTGTTAAAATATTATATGTTTGTTGTTGAAGAAAAAAATCCAGAATACTTTATGTCGTTGTTTTACTTAAATAAAACAATTTAAATTTCTGTCTGGTGATGTTCTCCTCCTAATACAGCATGGCAAGAAAATCCTCCAAATATTAACAATTAACCTGTTGAACTGGAGATAGTTCACCTCCCAATGACTTCATAAATATCTGCTTCAATTACCTTTGGTATATGAAATAACCAAACAATCATTCATTTTCTGATATAGCTGTAAATCTAATCTGAAAAGTTTTAAAAATAAATCACTGTTTAAAAATGTATAATGTGTACCTTCTAAAAATGAAACCTACATCTATCTCTGAGTTGTGAAGAATATGTATTAAGAATATAAAAGAATGCACTTTTATGCAGAAATCCACGATTAAATCGAGTCTTCCTGACTAGTGATTTAAATCAAATCCACCCTGTGCTACTGATAACTGCAGCAAAAGCAAGTTTGCAAAGATTTCAGATGCTAAGACAGGGGAGGAGGGGACTTCCAACACACTCTCCTGATATATGTTAACAAAAAAAAAAAAAAAATCAGGACTCTTGAGGCATTTTCTACTATTCGTTAATGTGAGAGTATCATGACAAGACATGTGTAATTCATTTGTATTTTAACATCTTACTAGGTATCAAACTACCATTTGTGTATACACCAGACTTCTGTAGTCAATCAACCCCTTGAATGTCACAAAAATACTAGAATGCTACAGTGATAGTAATTTCACTGCCATCAATAGTTCTGAGACATGTCCATGGGGAACACAAGTGCCCTCCAGCTGCACACTTCATGACCTGGAGCTGCCCAAGGGCACCAAGCGTGCTCTTCTACAGTACATACCAAAGACAAGACTGAGTTATAAAATAATAAAAATATTTTATATAACCACTGAAGTAATTTATCTACAATGTTCAGCAGTTTATGTTATTTTAAGTTTAATAAAAAGAACTATTACTATTTGCTAAGAGGTACTTTTTCATTAATGTTACAAATACAGTACTAATGTCAAAAAGGGTTCTACTCTCAACACTCACAATTTCAAAGTATGACGTTATGTTAGTTAAACCAGTGCAAGTTGTGTTTAGACAAGAGTTAAGTACCACCATCACCATCTACCCTATGCAACCTGTATTTATAGCTTTCATGAACCACAGGTATTTGTCATAAGAAATTAATGAACTTTTCCTAGTGAGCCAAATTAACAGTTGGTGTAACTCCACTGGATTTTAATGAATTTACAGTAGGACAAATTTGGCCCAAAGGGGCAACAGAGCTTGTATTTCTTTTCATCGGTTGCTAATGGTCTTATGGAAGTTGCACGTTCTTCAGACACTCTCCATGTTATTTAAGACTGGGGCAGTGTGTTGGTGTTTAAAGGTCATATGTCAAACCTATGAGAGATCTTCCAGAAGTTCTAAGTTCCCAATCCTGCAAACTCCTATGTCAGTGAGTAGCTTCATACCTTTGTGTAGTTCCACTGAATTCTATTAGACTATTCTTATTTGTACAGGGGCAGCACCTAGATCTCCAATCAAGGGTCAAGATCACATTGTGCTAGGCAGACTCCTACCATGCTCAAAGTTACTTATGTTCTTAATGAGAGTCCATATTACACATATGCATTAAAGAAATCAGATTTTTAAATTTGTGCTTTTTAAAGAAAAGTTACAAATCTTTCTGAAAAGTTAAGCTCATTATTGTCCCACAAACTCTCTTATCTCAAAACTTCCTCTACTAGAAAAGAGTTAAGTATTTTATATATATTATATACACAGACATTATACATCTAAATTCTGTGGATACAGACAGCATGTGAGTAATTTCAGGCTGAAAGGAGCTTTTTAAGCAAGTTAGATGCTGGGGTCAAAACTGTTTGAAATGGAAATTGCCACAACCGTAACTGTGGATCTCATGCCATGGTCCCATAATCTTTATCCCTCTGCAGACTGTTAAACTCTATTTACAACCTCATGAAAGACTTCTAAAAACATTCCAATTAGAAGCATAAATCTACTCTGGCATTTTCTATATTTCCATAATGTTATTAAATGGCCCCTGAAGATTCTGCTTTTAATTTAAGTTCCTATTGAGACAGGGGTCTGCATATATAGACCACTGCCAGAGCCAAGCTAACTGGCACCCTTTTACTGCCTCAGAAGTAGGGTGACCAGACAGCAAGTGTGAAAAATCAGGACGGGGTGGGGAGTAATAGGAGCCTATATAAGAAAAAGACCCAAAAATCGGGATTGTCCCAATAAAATCGGGACATCTGGTCACCCTACTCAGAAGACAGGCCAAGGACCAAGGGCCATATTATTTTGATGGTTGATCATTGATGAGGCACATTTGCATGGTATGATGAGTTCTTTAAACTGCATTTCCCTAACTGCACCTGTTGTGTTGATAAAAAGTAGACTATTCTCTAGAACCGATAACCTATCTCCTAACTTCCTCACACACACACACACACACACACACACACATACCCACACACACACACACACACACCCCGTTTCTGCTCATGCTTGTTTGTCATCTAAAGTCTTTCTGACATCACAGTTGATTGAAAGGATAATTATGATGTCACAGTTAGGATTTAGGTTTCAGGTGCGTAATAAAGAGGAGCAGGTGCTTGGAAATACTTCTGTTAAAAGCTCTTTAAATATATATTCATACTACCGTTACCAGCTTTTTATCCAAGGATCTCAAAGTGCTTTTAAACATTCAACTGCCTGAGCCTCCAACACCCTTGTGAAGTAGTAAAATGGGGATAGCACTTTTTACAATTGGGAATCGGAGCCAGTAAAGGACTTGCTCAAGGTCACACAGCACAGTCATGACAGAACCAGGTCCTCAGATTCCTAGCCTTGTGCTTACCCTCAAGATCACTTTTTTTTTTTTTTTAGCTTAAAAGTGCCAGAATGCACCTAAGCTCAAAGTAGATAGGCTAACAAGTATTCACCTAGCACTTGCATTTTTAGAACAAATTTCCATCCAAAGCCCTTAATTACTGTACAAACACTTCACCCACTACTGATGTGCACCCAACTCCGGAAGTAACACAGTTCTCAGCCACACTATTTTCCCCTAATATTTCAAAGCAATACAGAATGCTCAGTAGCAACATTCACTAATTACAGTTGATGGAATTTTGTATAAAAGGTACATCTTTATGAAAAAATCCTAGGTTTACATGCATAACATTTTAGTGGGGGAAGAAATGCAGAAAACAGCATACACTAAAGATAGCTTTCTAAATGGGATATTTTTCAAGATTCTCATGAGGCAGCACTAGCTTTGTCAAACAGGAAGAGAATGTTTCAATTTACACTAGTACAGGTGAGCTCACAAGAGCTACTACTTAGACAACAGTATCCAATTTGTAGCTTTGGATGTCTAGAACAGTGGCTCTCAAACTTTTGTACTGGTGCCCCCTTTCACATAGCAAGTCTCTGAGTGCGACCCCCCCCCCTTATAAATTAAAACCACTTTTTTATATATTTAATACCATTATAAAAGCTGGAGGCAAAGTGGAGTTTGTGGTGGAGGTTGACAGTTCGTGACCCTCCATGTAATAACCTCGCAACCCCCTGAGGGGTGGTCCTGACCCCTAGTTTGAGAACCCCTGGTCTAGAATATGAAAGATGCTATAAAAAGTCAAATTCTAGTCTATTTGAAATGAAACTGTCTATGTTCGACACAGGATTCAAGAGATTAAAAATAAAACCCTACACTAATCTCTATAATGATGTATTACATCTACCACAGTAACATTCAAATGCCCCAATCAGGATGACTGCCCCATTGCACTCGGCACAATACAAAATACACATATAGTAGAACATTTAAGATTAAAATTCACCCCATGTGGAGGGGGGACCTCCTCAAAACCTAGGCACCAATTAAATACAATTTTAGCAATTTAAGTCAAAATAAGACTTAAGTAATGCCAAGGCCTTGGGTTGGTTCCCTACAAGGTTATCTCGAAGTCCACTATCTCTTGAATCTTACTCTTTATCTGGTTGCATTTTATAACTACATAGACTGAAACCTATACAATAATCTCCTGCCACTGTAAATCAGTATTTCCCAAAGTGTGGGGCACACCATCCTGAGGAAAATGCAAAGAAATAGCTGAGAGGTGAAAACAAATCTCTCAGTTGTTCTCCAGTGTCTCAGCTTTTATTTTTAAAAAAGTCAACCTCAAGCTGTTATGGTTGTGGAGAAAACCACGACCTGAGTGTAATGGAGGCAGAGAAGTCTGTCTGAGTCTGCCGAGAGCCTGAAACAGTAGCTCTGAGAGGTCAACTCCCTTAATCATTTCAATGGGCATCAACTCAGATGCCAAGGATGATACTTCAAGTATCAACATAACTCTTTCACTGTTCATCAAAACATGTATTAAAAAAAAAAAAAAAAAAAAAAAAAAGCAAGCATAGAATTAGCATATTATGAAGAACACTGCATGGCAACATTGAACAGAGTCTGATTGATTTTAATTTCTTGAACAGGGACTCATTTTTCAAAATTTCATAACTTCTCCTCACACAGCCCTGAAATTTAAGTAACTTCTTAAAATTCCAGTTCCTGAATAGAGTTCCAGTTCCTTTAAACAAATGTGCCATTTTTCTTACATTCACTTTTAAAATATATACTTATAAGCATCGTTTGAGTTAAGGAAAGGAGCTTCTTTCAGTTACAGTAATCTTGGGTGTTCTTTCTAACCACTGTAGGTACCCATACATTTTCCTCACAGAAAGAAGGATTTTGAAGTTGAGAGTGTCCCTTTAAATTGTGCATTCAAGTTTGGTAGGCATAAAAACAAACTACAAGTAGCATTAGTTACAGTCCCTGTACAAGCATCTCTTCACCCAATTTCAGCTATACCCCAGTGATGGTATGCAATTTCTAGCTCTTGACCTATCTTGAGTAGAAACATGGATCAACATTCATGTCGAACTCCCCATCAGTACCCGGCCCAAGCCCGAGAAGTTAATAATCCAACCAGTGGACCAAATTCAGTGATGAATCCTGGTCAGGTGCCACCTGAGACATGTTGCACATATGCTAAGAAAAGCCAACTACCAATTGTGCCAAATTGTACTAAGTTACATGATGGTTTAGTGACATAAACAAATTAAGAGCTGGAACAACTCATCTTCACTTATGACCTAAGCTTCCATTTAAACCTAAAGTGAAGAGCAAGTACATTAATCCCATTGTGCTGCTGGATACGCTGACTTTAGTCAGTCCTGATTACTTACCAAGCAGGAAAAGTTTCAGAGTTAGAAGTTGCCATCTTGCAGAGGCCTAAGCCAAGCTAATGCCATGTCCTGGCCACTCCCGCCAAACCCCCTATGTGAAGGCAGGGTACCTTCCCTTTCCAGTGGCATCACACAAAGGAAGGAAGGAAGATTTCTCCTTTCCCTGGATAGCAAAGGTTGGCTATTTCACTCTGCCATCCTTTCCAGCCATCCCATTCAAAATAAGAATGGGGATGAAGAGGACAATCTCCTCTCTCTTTCCTCATAAAAATCACTGAAAGCGTTGTGGAATATAGCACCTTAAACTTTTATGTTGTTGGAAAGGTTGAGGCTTTTCCTCCTCTCCTCCTACACCGACCTCATGGCTCGGAGAGAAGAGCCTGACAACTCCCACGTCACTGGGAATTTTTGCTGAGCAGTCAGATCATAGCAGCTGAAGTGGTCAGATATGTGCTAAATAATATTCCTTTCCAGTTTGATCACCTTGTAGTTCTGAACTGCTACCAATCACTTGATGTCAAACCAGAAAAGCAAGTTTTCCCCATCAGCACCTGATCAGAATATCTCAGTACAAATCTAATTTATATCCAAGATGCTGTCAGATCTCTGTCATCACATGAGGCACCCAAGTATATTATAATTGCCTGATACAAGCTGGAACTTTGCTGTAACTCTCAGTCATCAGTGGCCAATGCCCTTCTATTGGGTAGTTTAGGTATCCTGGTCCATTGCAGAAAGGATTCCACATCAAAGCTCTGTTTCTGCTTTCACTCTTCAAAATTGCAGTTCTTTTTCATCTGCTAGTCACTGGCTTATGGAACTAGGAAGATGGAAAAAGGTGTCCCTCAAACTCCTCACTACGTTTGTCAAGGTTCACTACACATGCTACCATTACTTTATATCTTATAAAGGATCAGAATAGCATTAGATTTTGCCTAGCAAAAAGGACCTGCCTAAAAATATTTCTGAATGTGTTACAATTTTAATTGCATCACAGGAGTAATCACTTCCAATCTGCAGTCTAACCTTCAAGCAACCTATGATCAGAATCAGTTACAGAAATAGTTCCTCCATCAGAAGCATTTGGTTATGCTAAATTTTTGTTTTAAGTTATTTGAAATACACCTTCTGAAGAAACATGCAAGAAAAGAAAAAAAGAAGACAGCAATGTAGCTTATAAGTTTATAGTCTGAGGAAGCTATAGTTTAATACTTTTCATAGATTCCAGTGTGAGAAGGTCCATCATCATGATCTAGTCTGACTTCCTGTGTAATATAGGCCATAGAACGTCCCAAAATAATGCCTAGAGCAGATCTTCCAGAAAAACATCCGATTTTGATTTTAAAAATGGTGAGTAATGGAGAATCCATCACAGCCCCTGGTAAATTGTTCCAATGGTTAATCACTTTCCTGGTTAAATTTTCACAGCTTATTTCCGGTCTGAATTTGTCTAGCTTTAACTTCCAGCCATTGGATCACGTTATACCTTTCTCTGCTAGAATGAAGAGCCCATTATTAAATATTTGTTCCCTATGTAGGTATTTATAGACTGCAATCAACTCACCCTTTAATTCTCTCTTTGTTAAGCTAAATAGATTGTGTCCTTTGAGTCTATCACTATAAAGCAGGTTTTCTAATCCTTTAATCATTCTTGTGGCTCTTTATATCACCTAGACCTCTAATAGAAACTACTGTCTACTACAGGTTTCAGAGTAGCAGCCGTGTTAGTCTGTATCCGCAAAAAGAACAGGAGTACTTGTGGCACCTTAGAGACTAACAAATTTATTAGAGCATAAGCTTTTGTAGTGTTAGAGGCTGCTAGACAGCTCTCTAACACCACATTCTACAGGCCATTATCCTCTGATCCTACTGAGGATTACCTAAAGAAACTACACCATCTGCTAAAAAAACTCCCTGACAAAGCACAGGAACAAATCTGTACAGACACATGCCTAGAATCCCGACCAGGGGTATTCTATTTGCTACCCAAGATCCATAAACCTGGAAATCCTGGATGCCCCATCATCTCAGGCATTGGCACCCTAACATCAGGCTTGTCTGGTTATGTGGACTCTCTCCTCAGACCCTACGCTACCAGCACTCCCAGCTATCTTCGAGACACCACTGACTTCCTGAGGAAACTACAATCCATCGGTGATCTTCCAGAATACACCATCCTGGCCACTATGGACGTAGAAGCCCTCTACACCAATATTCCACACAAAGATGGACTACAAGCTATCAGGAACAGTATCCCGGATAATGTCACAGCTAACCTGGTGGCTGAACTTTGTGATTTTGTCCTCACCCACAACTATTTCACATTTGGGGACAATATATACCTTCAAGTCAGCGGCACTGCTATGGGTACCCGCATGGCCCCACAATATGCCAACATTTTTATGGCTGACTTAGAACAACGCTTTCTTAGCTCTCGTCCCCTAACGCCCCTACTCTACTTGCGCTACATTGATGACATCATCATCTGGACCCATGGAAAAGAAGCCCTTGAGGAATTTCACCATGATTTCAATAATTTCCAGCCCACCATCAACCTCAGCCTAGAGCAATTCACACAAGCGGTCCATTTCCTGGACACTACTGTGCTAATAAGCGATGGTCACATAAATACCACCCTATACCGGAAACCTACTGACCGCTACACTTACCTACATGCCTCCAGCTTCCATCCAGGACACACGACACGATCCATTGTCTACAGCTAAGCTCTAAGATATAACCGCATTTGCTCCAATCCCTCAGATAGAGACAAGCACCTACAAGATCTCTATCAAGCATTCTTAAAACTACAATACCCACCTGCTGAAGTGAAAAAACAGATTGACAGAGCCAGACGAGTACCCAGAAGTCACCTCCTACAAGACAGGCCCAACAAAGAAAATAACAGCACACCACTAGCTGTCACCTTCAGCCCCCAACTAAAACCTCTCCAGCGCATCATCAGAGATCTACAACCTATCCTGAAAGATGATCCTTTACTCTCACAGATCTTGGGAGACAGACCTGTCCTCGCTTACAGACAACCCCCCAACCTAAAGCAAATACTCACCAGCAACCACAAATCACTGAACAAAACCACTGACCCAGGAACCTATCCTTGTAACAAAGCCCGATGCCAACTCTGTCCACATATCTATTCAAGTGACATCATCATAGGACCTAATCACATCAGCCATACCATCAGGGGCTCGTTCACCTGCACATCTACCAATGTGATGTATGCCATCATGTGCCAGCAATGCCCCTCTGCCATGTACATTGGCCAAACCGGACAGTCTCTACGCAAAAGAATTAATGGACACAAATCTGACATCAGGAATCATAATACTCAAAAACCAGTGGGAGAACACTTTAACCTGTCTGGTCATTCAATGACAGACCTGCGGGTGGCTATATTACAACAGAAAAACTTCAAAAACTCCAACGAGAGACTGCTGAGCTGGAATTGATATGCAAACTAGACACAATCAACTCAGGATTGAATAAGGACTGGGAATGCTGAGCCATTACAAACATTGAATCTATCTCCCCTTGTAAGTATTCTCACACTTCTTATCAAACTGTCTGTACTGGGCTAGCTTGATTATCACTTCAAAAGTTTTTTTTTTTTCCTCTTACTTAATTAGCCTCTCAGAGTTGGTAAGACAACTCCCACCTGTTTATGCTCTCTGTATGTGTGTATATATATCTCCTCAATATTTATTCCACTCTATATGCATCCGAAGAAGTGGGCTGTAGTCCACAAAAGCTTATGCTCTAATAAATTTGTTAGTCTCTAAGGTGCCACAAGTACTCCTGTTCTTTTTACTGTCTACTACATTACCTGCAGCCAGATAACAACACCCTGAAACTTTTAAGGTACAGTACAGAGTTTGCCATTAGCCTGCTGCGAGAACTTGGGCAAGTCATTTCACCTTTCTGTGCTTCTGTTTCTAATAAATATTGACCTCTTTGTAAAGCCCTTTGAGATTTATGATGCAAAGTGCTACACAAAGAGCTAGGTATCATTATTGTAAAAGAATAAACAAATCCAGTGGAATGCTATAGATAATCACAAGGGAGTGGGAGAGGATTTTCTATTTAAAAGAAAGGCTAATTAAATGTAATGACAGATGGGTGGAGGCCAGGGATGTAGGCAAACTTGAAGAAAACCTAGTAACAGCCAAAAAAGAGCTCAAAATCCATTCAGGGACCAGCTGCCAAGGAAGAAAGGAGAGAACACTCCTTCAGTGTTTTGTTTGGAGGATCCCCCTCAGTTCCCTCTAGCTTTCAGTGGGGCTTCATGCTCAAGTCCCCCTATCTCTAGGGGATCTTATGGCAAAGCTTCAGCTTTACAGTAAAGACTCGCAGATCTACCTCTCTAAACTCTCCTTCTGTCTAAATTAATATTTTAGCCTCTTTCTAGCATCTTTGTTGAGGTGCAGCTGCCAAAGTAAGTTCAATGCCGCCAAAATTAAATTATTGATCTTTTCCTTCCCAAGTTCTCCCACTAGCCTCAGTCACCCTGGACACCTCCGCTATCCTCCCTGTAACTCAGATCTGTACTCTGGGCCTCATCTTTGACTCCAGCTTCTCTCGAGATCCACACAACTAGACTGCATCTAAATCTTACTGCTGCTTCTTGTGCAAGGTCCTCAAAATCCAGCGACTCACAAAAATACCAGGTTTGTTATCCCCAAAGAGTCAGTGTACACACCAGCCTGTTTGATTCAACTGAGGATCAGCTCCTGTACGGATTCAACTGAGCACTGAGATACATTTATAATTATAACAATCATAAGTTTATTATGTTAAGACTTAAGAGATAGTGAGCAAGGATAATACATGCTTTCTAGAGACCAAACTTAACTTTAACGGGCTAATCATATGACTAAAAGCTGTCTTATCTCACCTAAATGTCCTTTACAGTGCTTCCAACCGAGGCAAGATGGGATCCCCTTTTCATGAATGCAATCGTACTGCCCTGTTGCTTTCTCAGGTGCAGGATAAAGAGGTGTCCATTTGCCTTCACCTTTTATCCCCCAAATTCACTGTTTGTCCCCCGAGTCGGGATGACCCCCTCTCCTCCCTGTGATTATTCCCTGGTGTGCTGACTTCATGCTGACTTTGTATGCAAATAGAGTGTTTGCTGGGTTGGTTTATGATGCTTAATTTACATGTCAACTGAGGCATACATCCTTTATGTGGCAGAAATAGGTTTGTCAACCCTGCCTTGATTCAGACTTTTTAGGAACATATTTTCAGGGTGTACACATGCACACCCATCTAATACCATATTTGTACAAACATTCACAACAATATTTATGACTGGTGTGCCTCTGTTTTTTATTGAAAACCCCACATGCTATTCTTTATGAATACATACTACGAAAGCAGTGTCCGCTAGGTGGGATGAGTTTGTCAGACCTGTCATGAGTTAGTTATAGAAGAGGGGGTTCTTAGGGTCACATTCTTGTCTTCACTTTTAGGTTTAACACTGCCTTATCAATCATCCCTTAAACACCATCAACTATCGCTTCTGTTGTACTAACATGCCACCACTTATCCTTGGGAAGGGCACCTTTAAAATCCAAAGAGACACTATATTATCCTTCTTCAAATCTCACCTTACAATGTGCCTCTGCCACGATGCCTACAAAACATTTGACAAGGGGCAGGCAGCTGGTGTGCTGTGATACTGTTTATGAAGTTCTTAATAGTCTTCCTGTTTCCTTGTACACCCCTGTTAGTTGAATCCTGCTGTTGTCTCTCCTCTTATACTTTGATTGTATGGAACTCTCTGGGGCAGGGCCCTGTCCTTTTGTTATCCATGTGTACAGTGCCTTGCACAACAGGGTCTCTAACTGCTCTTGCAATACAAATTATAAATACGAAGATAAAGCAGGATATCGGGGACACAGATGTGATCATACCAGTGATCAGACAGAGATACACTTCAGAGCCTAGGGGCCTAGTAAGCATGATTGTTTTCAAAGCCTTTGGGAAAGCATATCCTCTAAGGGGACTGAAGCAACTTATTTCTTTAGTATTAAATTACTTCATTATTATAATGCTGTGCTTGCCCAGATGTTCACATAACTGCATATTTTCTATTCATAACTTATTATCAAAGTCATCCTACATAAATGTTGATAATATGTTTGCAGTGTAGCACAAGGTAATTAATTGTTTTGTGAAGATGTTTAACTGCATATTAAATTGATCACATATGTTTTATTTAACATACTCTTTTGGGGCAAGGTTGCTATTACTACAATACTGATTTGAATTGCCTTGGAATAAACAGAGCAGTATGGGCTTCATGGGACCAGACAGACACTTGAAATGTCATCTTAATCAGAAGAAGAACTCCAGTCATTGTGCTTCAGCAATAAATTGTTTAATTTCCACACACCAAAGCAAATCACACAAGAAATAAATACCCTCATCCTCAAACAGAAAACCAACAACTGGCCTGTTTGCCTTTGAGACTTAAAAGGGCTAGAAAAGGGAGGCCAAGGAGAATTGATTTGAAGTCTGAAACAAGACACAATGTCAAATGCAATGCAGAAATTCTAATCAAACAACGTTCATTCCTCAATACATCCACTACCTATACACGGACCTGTATAATATTGTGAAAGGCAAACATTGTGGAAGTCAAACTTTATTGAAAGTCAAACATTGTGGAATTCACATTCATGGAACCAGATTATTTCTTCATCATAGACACATTGTGCTTTCATTTAATTAGTTTAAGAATAAGCAGAGTACAAATCATATTTCATCTGTATTAAAAGGGCATTCAGCTCACTTACACGGCTGCACATTAGCGAATTTACACTACCTAATACCAATTCACCATGTTAACTAGTGTGGAAGAGGCTTGCAGGAAACATCAGGCATTCCATTTATCTGTTGTTGAGAGTTGCTGATTTGTCTCTGGTAAATATCCCAAGTAAGTACTATGCCATTTAACAAGAGTGTCATTTAGGTACACTATGCTGTATTTACATAAGTGCCTTGTACATTATGCAACAATACAGATAATGAACACACATCCTGAAAGCTATGAAAACAGATTCCTGGTCTCCCTGGTGAAAAAGGGAAAAAACTGCACAAATGTCCGATGGAACAAGTGTGAGGCCATTTAACTTCTGATCCAACAGAAACTGAACTCTACTCTCAAGAGCATTATTATTTAACAGTTAAGACACTGAAGTCACTCACGGACTCCTTGCTTTACAAACCAGTACAGATGAGACATGATACCATTGAAAATCCACCAATATTTATGATAAATACCAGTGCAGTTCATACAAGTCTTCTGAAGGAATTATGACTTATGTAAATAGCAATCTTAGTTTATCAGGTGCTGAAATCCATGGCAGAGAGGTAATGAAGGTGAATAAGTCAAGTAGTCCTAAGCCATGTGGAGATGCTTAAATTGTTGGTATTTCAATAGGAACCAGCCAGTTACCAAATGGAGCAAGCTGCCTGTTCCATTAATCCATGCTACTTTATATACATAAATAATAGTGCCTATTAAATAGTTCTGAGTACAGTTCCACGGGAAAAAATAATTCCATTTTATAATTACTCTGACTAAAGAGACGCTATATCATCACACTTAATTTTTAAAACAAGCAAAATGTCTCCATGCAAAATTAGACTAAGTAATTTTAACGACTGATGCCACATACTCAAGTCCACAAGTAGCAAAGAACAAAAGTAATGTTCTGTTTACAGCAGTCTACCAGTTTTTGGCAAAGTTTTAAGATATATATATATATATATATATATATATATTACGGATATACATAAGGATGAAATTGAAATGCTTTAAAAAAGGAAATTTAAAAAGATTGGATTCCAAATCATTGATAGTAATGTAATATATATGATTAACATACACTTTTTATTATTTAGACACAGATTTTCAAAAATTGGAACATAGTCAGGCTGCCAAATCCTGATTTTGACCCCCTAAATAAGCTGTCTGATTTTCAAAAGTGCAGGGTACCTAGCAGTTCCTACTGCAGTAAGACCATACTGTCTACAGAGTGAAATTAAAGCCTGGTTTTGTGAGGCCAATAGGTAAGGATCTCTCCACCATGACAGCTTATGGAGGGATAGCTCAGTGGTTTGAGCATTGGCCGTCCAAACCCAGGGTTGTGAGTTCAATCCTTGAAGGGGCCATTAGGGATCTGGGGCAAAAATCTGTCTGGGGATTGGTCCCGCTCTGCGCAGGGAGTTGAACTAGATGATCTCCTGAGGTCCCTTCCAACCCTGATATTCTATGATTTTTTGAGGGATTTTCCAAACAGCAAAGCAGACAGCCTCAGTGGCGTAGTTGGGGGAAGGAGGAGGGGGAGGAGGAACAGCCGCTTCCCCTGAGCACATTACCCAAAAGTAGTGCCTTTTTAACTCAAGCACAAAAAAACGCACCACCCACTGTGGCGTGGGCTTCAGCAATGGGACCTTCGGCGGCAGGTCCTTCAGTGCCGCTGAAGACACCCGGAGCTAGTGAAGGTCCCGCTGCCGAAAACCCGGAGCGCCACCCCATCAGTAAAAGCGCCGCAGGGGGTGGCACCTTTTTAAGTCACTCACAAAAAAGGTGCCACCCGCTGCGGCGCTTTTACTCACCCGGTGGCGCTTTTACTGACGCGGTGGTGGGACCTTCACTAGCTTCGGGTGTCTTTGGCGGCACTGAAGGACCCGCCGCCTAACTGCCGCCGAAGCCCCGCAGAGCAAGTGAAGGTCCTGCCGCTGAGGTGCCGCCGAAGACCTGGGTGAGTACAAGCGCCGCAGCGGATGGCACCTTTTTTTCTGATCACTGCCCCTGTTCCCTCCGCCTGACTACGCCACTGGACAGCCTGTACTTTATAGATAAGCCTTTAGAGTACAGTCACAGTACCAGGGTGCATCTGGCTATTACTCTGCTTAGTGTAACTTTTGACAATACCTTGAGCATGTTCAGATCTGCATCAGGAGAGAAGACAACATGGCAACAGCATTGCTAGTAGCCGCTGGTGGGAAAGCTCACTCCCTCCAAAGCAGGGTGGATAAAAATCTATGATTTATTTAAAAAAAAAATTAAAAAAATCAAATTATTTTCTTATTTAAAATAGGATTTTTTTGATAAAATGCTTTTTGAGGGAAAAAACCTATCTAAAGATTGTTTTAATTAAGATACATTATAACTCAAAGATCTCTCATCATGGAATATGGATTATAAATTCTAATTCTATAGTATGAAACAATATATTCATGTAATGTTTAAGAAAAGTTTTGTAAATGAGTTCCAATCATTCATGGATTAGGGACCCAATTTTATGGGTTCCACAGTCTTCTATATAGATTATTTAGGTTAATCTTTCTACCTACACAATGGGACTCAGTGCTCAGTCTAGAAAATACCAATACCCCACTGCACAGTGGGGGCAGAGCCTGGGAGGAGCGGGGGTGGACTGTGGGCAGGGCTGACGGCACTGCAATGTGTCCTGATATTTTAGTGTTGTGATCTGGTCACCCTACTTGAGATCTATCATACCATTCTCTCTATAATGGCAGCAGGCTGTAAAAGAGACCCAGTTTGGGAATATTTAAATGAAGTTCCTCTACCTATTGGAAGACAGGCATGAGTGCAAAATATAAACAGTGCAGCAAAGAAATGCAAGGCCTGGTCGCCCAAATGAAACAACATCATGAGAAGTGTTCCTTCTCAGGAGGAAGCTGCGTTGAAGATGATGAAGGGAACATGTCTGAACATGCAGGATCTTCAGGTTAGTAAACTTTTTTTATTTCATAGGCAGTCCTTAAGAATGAAGTGTCTTCCTTCTGGACCATTCTTGAATTCTCATGTTTGAGCAAAAAATATAGTTGTTACTCTATGATACTATCATTTTAGATGCAGTTGTGATAAAAAATAAATAGCTGAAATAGGCAGATCTTCCTTTTACAATTTCACGTTTCAAGTAGTACCGAGTGTCAGTGAATGCAATCAGTAATACTAAATGAGCAGTATGGTAATAATAATTAAATAGCTGCATTGACTTATTTTGTTTAGGAGAATCCATCCTTAACATACAGGATTCTGAAGACTATCCCCCTTCAAGATCACCATCATTTTCTATAGTTTCAGAGTTATCTGCCAATGATAATGTTTCAGTCACATTATGTATGTCACATAGCCACCTGTAGCAAAAAGGGGGGGGGGACTCCATCATCCAGAAACAACCGTAGATAAGTCTGTGACAAGAACCAGCAGATTACAAAAAGAAGTAATTGATGAAAAAATTGCCCGATTTGTTTATGCAACAAACTCTCCATTCTATATGATTGAGAACCCACACTTCATTAACATGGCTCAGTCATTAAGACCAAAATACAGTCCACCCAACAGAGCAGATGTCACAGGCAAATTGCTGGATAAAGTGTATGAAAGAGAAATTGAGCAGTGTGCAAAAAGTTTAGAGGGTGAAATTGTTAACCTGAGTCTTGATGAGTAGAGCAATGTCCACAATGATCCTGTTGTATGTGCTTGTGTGACAACAGAAGAAGGGAATGTCTTCCTTACAGAAACAGTTGATACATCAGGAAATGCACACACAGCAGAATACTTACAAGTAGCAGCAGTAAAAGCTATAACAAACTGAAAAAAAATTCAAATGTCTAGTACGCAGCTTGGTCACAGACAATGCTGCAAATGTATCCAAGATGAACAGAAAATATTTATAAGAGAGTCCTAAACTAATAACATACAGTTGCGGTGCTCATTTGATGCACTTCTTAGCCAAAGACTTCAGTGTTCCAAAAACAAAGGCTAATGTTGTTGAAATTGCAAAAAAATACTTCCGTAACAACCACTTTGCAGCAGCTGCTCTGAAAAAAGTGGGAGGAACCAAGCTAACTCTCCCACAAGACGCGCGATGGAACTCAGTAATGGACTGTTTTAAGCACTATATCAAGAATTGGCCTAATCTGATGACAGTTTGTGAACGAAATCGTGAAAAAATAGATGGCACAGTCACAGCCAAAGTTCTCAACATTGGGCTTAAGAGAAATGTTGAATGCATGCTGAGTACCCTGAAGCCTACTTCTGTAGCCTTGAACAAAATACAGGGAAATAGCTGTTTTATTGCTGATGCTGTTGAAATTTGGAAGGAACTGAGTGAAATCTTAAAAAGAGAAATATGCAATGACAGAGTTAAATTATAAGCATTAAAAAAATGAATGGTACAAGCACTATCTCCAGCTCATTTTTCTTGCAAATATTATCAATACTTGGTACCAGGGTCAAACCTTAACTGCTGAAGAAGAGGAGTTGGCTATGACATGGACATCCAGCAATCATCCCTCCATAATGCCAACTATAATAAACTTCAGCGCTAAGGGTGAACCATTCAAGAAATATATGTTTGCTGATGATGTTTTAAAGAAAGTCACACCACTGAACTGGTGGAGGTCACTTAAGCACTTGGATTCAGAGACTGTTGAAGTGATAATCTCACTTTTAACAGCAATAGCGTCTTCTGCCGGTGCAGGAAGAATATTTTCTTCCTTTGGACTAATTCATTCCAAATTGAGAAATTGTTTGGGACCTGAAAAAAAGCAGGAAAGCTTGTTTTTCTTTTCCGGATTATGAACAAACAGGAAAATTAAGGTGAAAATGACTGAGTTAGCTGCAGAAACCAATATTTTAGGTTTCTCATGTTGACCTGGCTGACATAGTCGATTTAATTTTTGTTTTTTGTTTTTTAAATATTTCATGTAACTATTTTTAAAATAATTTTAACAAAAACAAACCTGATTTTGAAAAACTTGAATGTTTAACTAATTCAAAAATTCATATGCTTGTTTTGTTAAAATATTATGTTTGCTGTTGAAGAAAAAAATCCAGAATACATAACGTTGTTGTTTTAGTTAAATAAAACAATTTAAATGTCTGTCTGGTGATGTTTTCCTCCTAATACAGTATGGCAAGAAAATCCTCCAAATAACAATTAACCTGTTGAATTGGAGATAGTTCACCTCCCAATGACTTCATAAATATCTGCTTCAATTACCTTTGGTATATGAAATAACCAAACAATCATTCATTTTCTGACATAGCTGTAAAACTAATCTGAAAAGTTTTCAAAATAAATCACTTTAAAAATGTATAATGTGTACCTTCTAAAAATGAAACCTACATCTATCTCTGAGTTGTGAAGAGTACGTATTAAGGTTCTAACAACCAACAAGAATGAACTTTTATGTAGAAATCCATGATTAAATCGAGTCTTCCTGGCTAGTGATTTAAACCAATTTGGTTTAAATCAAATCTACCCTGCTCCAAACAACCAGGCTTTAGCAGCAAAGAGAGTGAAAAACAGTTACCATTTGGGAAACTAATCACACACACAGACTAGAATGACAAAAAGATTATTGGATTTCTAGGCCTTGTCTACAATAGAAAGTTGTATACTGCTATAACTAAACCTAAAGCTGTACACACACTGCTTATATATTTTATTTCCATACAAGAAGGGGAATGAGTAGTATAAGGCACCTTTAAACCAGTATAACTGCATCCATACTAGAGCTTTTACCAGTATAAATGTATCAGATAACAAAATGAATAAATAATTTAAAAACACTCTAAGGTGCCACAAGTACTCCTGTTCTCTAGGCAAAATAGTTATACTGGTAAAGCTTTCAAGTGTAGACCAGGCCCAAAGATCCAATAATCTTTGTCAGTGTAATCCCATATATTCTAAGGCAGGCCTGCAAAACTCGTAAAGCGGCGAGGGCCATATTACTCCAAAGAAAACAGCTGAGGGCCAAAACCCTCCCCCCCCCCGCCAGCGCCGCCCGGCCCCGCGGAAACAACCCCTCCTTCCTCAGCACCACCCCATGGCTCCCCCCACCCCAGCTCACCTCCGCTCCGCCTCTGAACACACTGCCCTGCTTCTCCCCCTCCCCCCCCGCTTCCCGCAAATCAGCTGTTCGCGCAGGAAGCCTGGGAGGGCAGAGAAGCAAGCGGCAGCTTCGTGCTCAAGCCCAGGGAAGCGGAGACGGAGCGGAGGTGAGCTGGGGTGGGGGAAGCCGCCCGCGCCACAGCAGGTAACCCGGGGGGAGAGGCGCAAAGGGGAACCGCTCCCCGCCCCAGCTCACCTCCGCTCCGCCTCCCTGGGCCTGAGCGCAAAGCCGCCGCTTGCTTCTCAGCCCTCCCAGGCTTCCTGCACAAACAGCTGATTCGCGGGAAGCGGGGGGACTGCAAGCTCAGCCTGACCCGGTGCTCCAGGCACTGTGCGGTCGCAGCGTGGCCCGGCTCCAGCCGAGCGGCGCAGCTGTAGCGCCGCCAGCCACCTCCAGGCAGCGCGGTAAGGGAGCAGAGAGGGGGTGTTGGCTAGAGGGCAGGGGAGTTCAGAGGGGTGGGGGGATGGATAGGGGTCGGGGCGGTCAGAGGGCAGGGAACAGGGGGATTGAATGAGGACAAGGGTTCCAGGGGGCAGTCAGGAAGGAGCAGGGGTTGGATGGGGTGGTGGGAGGCAGTCAGGGGCAGGGGTTCCAAGGGTGGTCAGGGGACAGGGAGAAGGGGTGGTTGGATGGGGCAGGGGTCCCAGGGGGCCATCAGGAATGAGAGGAGGAGTTGGATAGGGCAGCGGGGGGCAGTCAGAGGACAGGGAAGGGGGGTAGATGGGGCAGGGGTCCCAGGGGGGGCATCAAGGAACGTGGGGGGTTGGATGGGGCAGGAGTCCCGGGGGCAGGGGGAGTGCTCAGGACTGGGGCGGTGGCTGAGCCCCGTGTCCCGCTGGGGGAAAGGGCGAGAGTCTGTGCCCGTGTCCCACTGGGGGGGAGGGGACAGCGGCAGTGCGCGAGGGCTCTGTGCCCATGTCCCGCTTGGGGCGGGGCATGCCGGCAGCGTGCGAGGGCTCCATGCCCGTGTCCCGCTTGGGGCAGGGGGGGCCGGTGGCGCGCGAGGGTCTGGGGGTGGGGGGACGCTTGAAAGCCCCGCCCCCACAGCTCTGATAGGGCTGGACTCAGCCGCCCGCATGCTGGCTCCTGTCGGTGGTTGGGCACGCCACCAGGAGCTGCCCCAGGAAGCGCCGCCACGCCAGCCTCGGGACTTTGACGGTGGTGAGTGAGCGGTTAAAGGGCGTCCCAACCAACGTGCGGTTGGGACGCAAGACAGATGTGTGCGTGGGGTTTAGAATCCCCCCGCGGGCCACACAGTGAGCTCCATATGTTGTGCAGGCCTGTTCTAAGGCAACAGTAAACAGACACACTGAAGTAAGAGCTATTGCAGGGATCCACTTTTAGGGATGACCTCCAAAACACCAATTTTTTTCCTCTACAGAATTATACAACTTTCCCTTCACACAAGCAGGAAGTAAAAAAAAAAAAAAAGGGGGTGGGGGTGGGGGTGCTTCTAGAGAAACAGCATGATGGAAACTACCAAAGGGCATATAGGGACACCCCTAGTCTAACCAATTTGAAAATTACTTTGTTTGTGATAGGTTAAATGACCACTAGCACAGACAGACAGGTCCAAGTCTTCCGTCAAGGTTTTTATAGTCAGACTCTGGGCTCTGGTATTTCTAGAACAGCCTGTCGAGACCCTGTCTTCCTTCAAGACAGATCATGCTATTTGGTAGGCTCTAAAGGCACTTGCTCCACTCTCCACGTACCTCTACGTTCTCTACAACTAATTTAGTTTATGAAGGGGAATCATTTCCTCAAGAAACAACAGTGTGGTTTGCACACAATGGTTCTCACAGCATGTAATTAGAGATTATGACATAGGCCCTGTTAAGAATTAACTACTCTGGTTATATTTCAGACCTTTTGGTGGACTAAGCATTTGCTGTCTAGTTGCAAAGACTATAAGAAGGGCCTGGAAGGAGAACCCTGGCAAGGAGATCCTCAATTTAACAACTCTACTACTCTACTAGTCCTCTTTGAAGTGAGCAGCTTCTCCAGCAAAAATAGTACAGAATAATCAGGTAATTATCCTTTGAAGAGGTTTCTCTATTTATGTATTTCCTTCCCTGCCTTGTGTTTTGATCTTTAGTTGTGTCTGAAGGGCAGACAATCCACTAAAATAACTAAAATTGCACAAAACAGAAAATAAAGTTTTCCTCTTAGGAGCTGCTGAAACTAACTAGAAAGGCAGAAGAAAGTCTGGAGAAACAGTCTACTTATGCCTATCTCAACTGCTTATTTGGCCCTCATCACCACAGCATCTGAGCACTTTGCAATTGTGTATTCATCCTCAAAACAACCATGAAAAAGGGCAGTGCTATTATCCCCATTTTACAGATGGGGAATTGAGCTACAAAGAAGCTAAGTAACTTGCCCAAGGTCATACTAGAAGTCTGTGGTGGAGCAGAGAACTGAATCCAGGTCTTTCTCATATCCTAGGCCAGGGATCGGCAACCTTTGGCACGCAGCACGCCAGGGTAAGCACCCTGCCGGGCCGGGCCAGTTTGTTTATCTGCCACGGTTCGCTGCTCCAGGCCAATGGGGGCTGCGGGAAGCAGCACGGACTGAGGGGTGTGCTGGCCACCGCTTCTCACAGCCCCCGTTGGCCTGGAGCAGCGAACCATGGCCAGTGGAAGCCGCGATCGGCCGAACCTGCGGACGCGGGAGATAAACAAACTGGCCCGTCCCGCCGGGGTGCTTACCCTGGCGAGCCACGTGCCAAAGGTTGCCGATCCCTGGCCTAGGCTATGTCCTAACCACTGGAGATTCCTTCCTCTCAATTTACTTGTGATGGTACCCCAAAAAATCCCCAACATGCCACACAAAACCCCTTCCTGATAGGTGGTATTGCTGATCTGAAGTGGTGTCCAAACAATGGAGACCTCTTTCAGTACTGAAATCTGTATTTGTTTGCTTCTGTTTAACTTTACTAGGTTGATTACAGAAATCTTATTTTAAAAAGCCCAATAAACTTAAATGTCTATAAGATTAAAACGGCAATAATTAATGTATTTTACATAATGCTATTTCAAGGTAAAGAGACAAGGTTAAAATCTTACAGGAAAATCCTAGCCCCACTTAAGTCAATGGGAGTTTTGCCACTGACTTTAAGGGACTAGGATTTCACACTTATGGTTTAAAAAAAAATCTTCTGCAAATCGTTTCAGTGAACCAGGTTTGGATGTGTCATTTAAGAGGCCCTGTGCTTTACAAAAAGCAGTTATGTGTTTTACTATTGGTAAGCTAAAATGTACTTACAATTCAAACCATTTTCTCTTAAAGTTTGTTTGAACCTTACTTTCAGGGCCAAATAAACTGGCTGCTACTAAATCCAATGTATGTTTCATGTTTGCAAAACGATCAAGCAAGGCATACAAGACTTAGTAAGAAAGCACTCTAAAGTAACCTGATCTGAGCAGAGCGCCTTAGACCACTGCCAAAGAAAAAGCATGATCTAGTTATTCCACACGCACCAAAAACATTTTGATAGGCTAATTAATCATGAACATAACTTTTCAGACATTACATAATTTCACACAGACTTGCTTCCAGCTCCTGCCAAAAAAAATAACAATTTGTATGAGAAATAAATCAATACTTAAAAAGAAGTGACAGTAACAAAACAAGAAAAAGGGAGGGAGGGAAAGAAAGGGAAGGGTTGGGGGAAAAGATGAACATTAATACTGCAAAAAAAAACTTCATCTGTTTAATTTTACTGCTCAAAGCACAGTAAAACCCAGAGTACAAAGGTAAGACATTAGTTCAAATGTACGTATAAAAAAATAATTTCTCTCCCCTGATGACATCCATCACAAAGTCACTATCAGCCTATCTAATTGTGGTCTCCACAGTTAGATACAAAGGGAAGCCATAAAACACAGTTTCTCAATCTCTGGTACTCCTGTTTGGGGAAGTTAATATCCCTCAATGATAAAATACATTAAATTTATCATCTGGGATAAATTGTTACTTGTAAACCCAATAGAGTTGAATTATTAATATTTTATATTGATGCAATATTCTCTAAAGCTTTTATCTGTTTGACAGCATGTCAACATCTGTCTTCAATAAGTCAATATATGATCAACATGATCTGTTCAAAACAGATGCAAAACTAATCAAAAAACATGTTTAAGTTTTTTTTAAAAATCCCTTTCAATATAAATTGAAATAAAAACAATTAACAAGACATTTAAATTGCTGTAATCATTATTACGATCAGGAGAGGGTCGGAAAGGTAGTCTAGTAGCCTACCATTAGACTGACTCCAGACTCCAAGTGACATGGATTCATTTCCCAGCTCAGCCAGAGTCTTCCCACATGACCTTGGGTAAATCACTTAATCTACTCTGTATCTCAGTTTTCTATCTGTAAAAGGATTTTTACCTCACAAAAGGTGTTGTAGGAATAAAATCCATTCATGAACATGCTTTGGGAAGCATTCTGACACTGTGCAGATGAAGGTCATGAATGGGCTAGATAGATAGGACAAAGAAATGAAACATACAAGTATAGATTTCCACTTCTGAGTACTAGATCAGTTGCTATTCGGATGCCACTATGATTTCTGCTGTTGTCTGGAATATTTAAATAATCTGCTAACTCTATTATACCAGTTTTGCCAGAATTCATATGCACAACAATAAAAATCAGGAAATTAAAAATGTTAGTTACCCCGTCAATGAAAATGTATGTAAGGAGCCAGTGTTAACTACTTTGCATCACTGTTAAGTGGTGCTCCCTTTAAGTCTAACAGAGGGCTTGAAAACGCACTTGCCAAAGGCAATAAACAGCACCATTTAATTTATACTGTGATTACATGCATAGTGTGCTGCTTGCTAAACAATAAGAAATAATGTCCTCCATCTGAAAAGCATAGTCTGAAAAAGGAATTTTCTTTGGAAAATGAGGTGTGGATGGGGTTATATCATCTATTTCCACAGAATTTTAGTTATCAGGGTTGTGAAATAAGTTTGCATGGCAGGTTATGTGGGCAGACAGCAGTAATGTCACTGCTACAATTTGTGAAAGCAAACAAACAGTAAAAATGATAAGAATCATGTTAATTTCACATCTTCTTCTGGTTGGGCAAATTATGGTTGGTAGCAGCAGTGGAAAGCAGTGGCGCTATTGACTTGGCAGGACAAACCGCCTCATTTCTCCTCTCCCCCCTCCCAAAAAAGGTCTGGAAAGACATAGACCACTGGAGACTAATATCCATAAAAACCTACTCCAGAACTGTCAAGAGCTTCTAGAGTTGGCAGCATATTCTCACCCACTTGCCATCAAAAGACCCCTCCCAATGCCCTATAACCTCTCAACTTAAAAGTCTACCTTCTCAACCTCTCCAAAATAAAACCTCTCAATAAAGACGGCCTCCTCCCCTATAGGTAGTCAATTTATGCCATCTAATCACAAACCACCTTCAAGTATTATCATCCCTCCAAGTCCACTCACTCCTATCTGCAAAGTACTTCCCCACAAGGAAGCACACACGAGTCTCACCCAAACACCAGAAGACAAGTGCTCTGAAATGTAACCGACTCCATCACTGAGGCCAAGTTGGAGGACATGATCCATCCACAGTGAAAGAGCCAACTAATACCCTGACTCTGGGTGACAATCAACTACCACAAATACACTCTCTGTGCATGCTTCAAAACCCTGATCCCCAACAGCAGTGAAAATTGTGGGAATGGGGCAGTGGTAGTGAAGAATTGATGAAGATTTTCTTCCCTTTCTCCATCAGTCCTCCAAAGACTGGCTCAGCAATTGCAATGGAACCAAGCAAGTAGAAGCTTTAACTAATGCTCGGAATTGAAACTACATACATAATAGGACTACACTCCCCAATGCGCACAAGATTTGATAGCATGGGTGTCATGGGCCAGCAGACTGAAAGAGGTAATGGTCCCTGCGATGAGATCCATAGAAGTTAAGGAATGTGCAAGCTTGCAGCACTGTTTTAACCAAAATAAATCAACTATTGGTAATTTACATGCTGCCGTAAGTGAATAACATTCAGCTTGCTATTTGCACAAGCACATTTTAATTCTAAGACAGACTAATTGGGTCACGAATCATAACTGCAATTACTACAAATCTATAGGATCACATAAACCAATCAACCAGCAAATAGGAAGCAAGTGCCAGATATTTTTTCAAAAGGTTGTCATAACTTTGGAAGCAGTGTGTTTCAAGGCCATGCATAATGTAAAGCAATTTAGAAATGATTGTCAGTCTTCATTCAATGCTTTAAATTTAGTAACAAGTTAATAGCATTCAAGTAGAGTTGGTGAACATGTATACTCAATCTGATCAAAGATCAAAACAGACCATGCTGTATAATCTCTCTCCAGTGCGCTCTCACACTGGAGAAACTTCATTACATCGCCTAGACAACCACTGAATCTATTTTAAACAATTCAGTTTTCCAAAAAGCACTAGATTCAGCCATTCAGAAATTTCAGAGATTACTCTTTTGCTTTGGCTAGGATTCTGTATGGCAAAATAAAAATTCTGAAGTTCTCTGGGAGCAAACAGGTGACAAAAAAGACCATACGGGCAGACACCCAATAGGCTCTAATGATTTGGGTGCTCAACTTAAGATATCATAGGAGTATGAAGTTAGGTTCTCAAAACTTTCTGACAATCAGGCCCCTTTAAGATGTCCAACTGGACTCCCAAATATGAAGACACGTAAAAATCACTTTTGAAATTTAGCCTATTAGCTACTTAAATAGCTGCACTCATAACCTGTCTATTCCCATAAATGAATAAGTGATAACATGGAATCAAAAACCTGATAAGTATCACTGTAAGTTGCCTTACAATTATATAGGACATCTACTGAATTGTTACTATGAAATCTATGCCAAGTGGGTCATGTAATGCCTGCTCTGGTGACCTTTTGTCTTATGGCCAAACTCTTGAACAAAGTTTGCTAGTAGCATGGGTGTATTTTGAGCATGTTTCTGATACACTGATATAGTCAGTCTGTACACAGTAGTCCACTTTTACTACATGTAAATTACCAAAGATTTAGTTATTCACCAACACTATTGAAATTACTACATAAAACATAATGTTAAACTCACATAATGTGTTGGTATTCATCCCTCCCCTTGGCCAATTCCAGTCATGTAATGACCACTGAAGGATGAAGCAGCTTATCTCTAATTAGAGACCCCCATTCTTTCTACTAAGTGAGCTGTATGGATGGTAATTTGTGATCCTTTAACTCTGCAGGGGAAAATGGTACCAATGGCAAAGCACCAATCTACACTAAATTTACAGCCACATGTACTTCTGCAACAACATCTGGACTATTTGTTTACTCCATGTTTTAGCTTGGTGAGTTCTGAAACAATCAATAGAGTAAATCTTGAGAAAGTCCAAGTTTAAAATGAAATAGCCTAAATAGAGCATTGCTACAGGAGTACTTGATCAATATCCTGCTGATCCTTCATTTTGTCAACTGCTAAGAGAAGGCAGCTTTACAGAAAGAAAAAAGACGACCAGACAACCACCCACGTTCATAAATTGTACTCGAATACGTATAAGCTGGGATCAACAGCCTCAAGAGAGCATAGAAGTTCTAGACATCGCTTCTGAATACCTCATTAGTGCAGAGCAGTGCAACAAGTCAATTAGAAGCCCAATTACATTAAGTTTGTAAATCACTTTAAAAAAACCTAAATACTAGAAAGTTAATATTCACCTACCCCAATTGAAGATACCGGACAATTACTGTATCCTTAGACCAGGGTAATAGAGAACAAAACTATGTTGAAATACATGTATAGTTTCTGGAGTGAGGAGAAGGAGATAACAGCTATAGTGTGGTTAAGGATCTGTTTCATATTGTATTAGCTGTGTGTCTAATTTAGTGCAGATCTATATAATAAAACATCTATTTTTAAAGAATCATTAGTATATTAACAACTATGTACAATAACAGTGTATCTGATTTTTTCCCCCCAGCAATACTTCACTTGATACTCCGTCCTCTCCAGGATTATCATATAACTACCAGTTTAAGGCTGAATCAATGTTTTTTCACTTGACTGAATAACCCAATCAATAGCAACAAGGACAAAAAGCGAACTGCTGTTCATGCTGCTAGTTCCCCCTGGGTTTGGTGTTACAGAACCATGTTAGATAGATCCCACCACACAGTGCTCAGTGTGACACTGATCACTAGGGCACAGTACAGGGTACTGATATCATCTATACAGCTAAATCAACAGAGATAATTATTTGCACCTTAAGAAAATTAAACAGTTGTCAAGGCAAATGAGTTGAAAAACTATTTGTATCTTGCACTGCTAAGAAGAAAAAAAAATCAACCCCCCATTTCTATATACACATGATACACTTGAGCATAAGATATTATACACTGCTACCTCAATAACGCGGCCCGATATAACACGAATTCGGATACAACACAGTAAAGCAGTGCTCTGAGGGGGGCGGGGCTGCGCACTCCAGTGGATCAAAGCAAGTTCAATATAACACGGTTTCATCTATAACGCGGTAAGATTTTTTGGCTCCCGAGGACAGCGTTATATTGAGGTAGAGGTGTATAATTAAAACAAAACAGAGTTGACTATAGATAAAAGCTTTTTTTTTTTAATTTGACATATATTTGCAAATATGAAAATCAAATTGTTCATGCCAACTCCTGGAATCAACAAGGTTGCCCTTTCAACCCATAATGTCATAAAGACTTCAAAAATTACACCAATCACAATTTCATTATATATTTGGCATACAGAAAACATGTTTTATATTTTGTACATTACTTAACACATTTTCAGTTTAACACATGAATAGCAAGTGGATAAGGGGAAAAAAAGAGATAGGAAATGGCTACAGGATTTCACTGTTTAAATCTTTAGAAGTATTTGTTTAAAATATATTCCCAGAAATCTTTAGTGTGCACATTAGGTTTACTCGCTGGTCTGTCCAATGTGTGTTCTGATCCTTCTAAAGAACCAAGTATGTGGATTCTGTAGAACCCAGTGATACTAATATAGTTCGGTTCCAACACAGTGTTACCTTTATATCATGCAGCAAAGTAATGGTTAGTACCAATGTACCCATTATGCTACAGCCTAGAACTTCCACAAACATGAAGGCACTAGCTTCCGTATCCTGGAAAAAACAAGTCTGTTCACATGCTGCGTTTGGGATATTCCAGCTAACTGAATCCATACCATGTGCATTTAATTGACTGGCAGACTCACATTCTTTAGTTATATTTAGCATTAGCTTTCATCTTTGCAAGGGTTTACAGAAATTACTGAGCAAGCACATATTTTGCTCTACTTTGGGTAACAAAATGTCACTTACATACTAGTGTTCTCTTAAATTATTTAGATTTATAACAGAACATACACAAAAATGATCCTATCCAAGGCTCTAAGTATCTTTACTAAAAATTTTAAAAAACACAATTAAAAATAAAGCTAGCAGCTACCACTCCCCCTCAAAATCAAAAATAAGCACTTATCAAAAATAACCCCCAAAACACCCCCTCTCCAAAAACTGGAGTAAATTAGATTGGCCCCATAGAATACCTTGAAGCAGGGGGTCTCAACCTTTTTCTTTCTGAGCCTTCCCCCTCTCCCCCCCCCAATATGTTATAAAAACTCCATGGCCTCCTGTGCCACAATAACTGGTTTTCTGCATATAAAAGCCAGGGCCACCATTAAGGGGTAGCAAGCAGGGCAATTGCCTGGGGCCACATGCCACAGGGGGCCCCTGAAGTTACATTGCTCAGACTTAGGCTTCAGTCCCAGGCGACAGGGCTCAGGGTCCTGGGCTTCAGCCCCATGCAGTGGGGATTCGTCCTTCTGCCCTGGGCCCCAGCAAGTCTAACACTGACCATGCTTGGAGGACCCCTGAAACCTGCTCGCGGCCCCTCAGCAGGCCCCGGACCCCTGGTTGAGAACCACTGCCTTGAATTTGGCTAATCTGTGTGAAGCACTGAGTGAGAGTGTACAGATTCCAAAGCTAGAGAAAGACTTTAACAGAGAACAATTTACTGGCAATTCATTCTTTTTTATACCACCTTCATCTTGAGCACCTGTGGTGATTGCAACAGCAGTTGGCATCTGAAGAAGTGAGATTTTTTTACCCACGAAAGCTTATGCCCAAATAAATGTTAGTCTTTAAGGTGCCATCAGACTTCTTGTTGTTTTTGTGGATATAGACTAACACAGCTACTCCTTGATAGTTGGCACTGTACGTTTCAAGTCAATGCAGTGCTGTTTAAAGATACCTGTAAACTGTTGAGTCCCGATCCAGCTCCCCACCCAAAAAAAAAAAAAAAGGAGCTGTACATGTGTTGTAGAATCAAAGCCAGACTTCCTGGGATCTACTTTTATTAACAAAGGGGTAATTCTAAAATAAACTATATAGCACACTGTCTAAGCTTTCATCCAAGGCCCTGCTGCTCCCTGAGTTGACTGGCGGATTGATTCAGGAACCATGAAGCAGGGCAAAGGTGCCTCTGCCAAAGGCCGAAGCCCACCTCCCTCATATCCACAATGAAGTGGAATGAACCACACCTGACCATAAGGCACCAGTAATCAACATGAAGTCCCTTGCAAGGTTTCAACACCTGCTACCAAAGTGAGGAAACAAGAGAAACCTACCAACCTGTAATACTGTCATATTGACAGCCCTAGAAACAGAGAGTCTATTTTTAAAATCCATAAAATAGGCCTAGCATAGGAAACAATGAAGGTTTGCTTATCAACATGCCTCAACTGTGTTCTAAAGATACTCAGATTGTGTGAATGAGTGTAGATCCATTTACTTTAATGTAATAACACTATCTTACACCAACTGAGGATCAAACAAAATCTCCATGATCTATAAATCATTGGAGTCTCTGATGAAAATGCTAGTTAAGGATATGAAATTTTATTGATAGGTATAATGTGCAAACTTATTCCCTAGGAACTAGACTAGGACTTCATCTCATTTACATAAACCACTGAGCAGCCAAAGAAAGAGTACTGACCTCCAGTAATTACTGACCTGAACTAGATTTAAAATAAATAGTCATCTAGAGGTGAACAGCTTCAAATCCCATTACCAATCTCTTGATGGAAAAAGATATTAATGGATTGCAAAAACCCTTTCAATAGGCTTCTCACACTAAAAGTGAAGTCTGCAGAAACTCCACAAAACTTATCTGAACATGGTGCATGTAAACATTGAGAACGTGTTGCATTGACGTCTTTTAACATAAGTTTCCAATGAAATTTCACGCGTCTCCATGCACATCTTCTACAAGCCGATTAGTATATTTGCAAATCTTATGTGAAACAAGCTACTGCATAAAACTAAGGGGGGTGTCAGTCTAAAATATATTGGGCATCAAGCAAGTTCACATAGGAGATTGAAATTTATGATATTAAACCTCACACTACTACAACAGCTGGGACCAACAAATGCAAGGTAGAAATAAGCCAAATAGCTGTGGAAGACAGACAGAAGAATGCCATTTTTTTCCATAACCTACAAGTGAAAAAGGAAATGACTAAGTAAACAATAAGCCTCATCAGAGAACTAAAGCTGAAAGTCTGCTTCAGTGGCATTCCATTAGCACCCAAAATGGATATTTCCCTTTGTTTACATTTTTACCTCTTCAAAAAGCAAAATATTAGAATGTCTGTAAATTGCCATTGCAACAGTCACTCACTACTCTTCCTCTGTTTACACAGCCAACCAAACTTAATTTTCTATTGCAGAACAAAGCAAGGGGGAAATATGCTGTTGGATGTACACACTTGATGTTTATTAAATGTGTAGCAATGATTTCAAAAGTGATATAGTCCCAGAACAGTACATTAAGTTATGCCAGAAAACCCTATGGTTGTTCTCCTAGTTTAATATTTTAGTGGAATGGAAGAATACTTTTTATGGCTCATTGGTTTGTTTGGCATTATGAGGTGTGTTTATTGTAACATGTTGTAGATTTCTGTAAGTGTAGGTAGACCTTTACTTTTAAACTGTATTAACAATATTGTTTATAAACCAATGTATGTTTTGTTGTAACACTGTAGCATAATGAAGAGTTCCAATATTTTGGGCAAAATGCATCTCAAATAGGAAATGGGGTTTTTAACTTCACAATTTGTTATTTTGATCTTGGTGTATATTTTTGCAAATGTTATAGGGCAACAACAAGTTGGGTAACTCAGGTGGGGCACAAGGAACAATAAAATATTATATGGCAGTGGGGAACTAGCTAGTTTCTACAGGAGGGGAGCACAGCTGATCTTAGGAAGCCCACCAAAAGCCATATGCACACTTTATTAAGTCTGTAGGATGTGTATGTCGAGTGGGAGGGGTATTGGTGGTAATGTAACACCTAGACAGGATATGAGGCGATGAACAGAGATAAATGAAGGGGGACGACCTTATCTACTTGAATTTTTGATCCAACAAATTGTAAGCATTTACCTTTAAAAAAAAAGAATATAATTCTTTGCCTTTCCCTGTCCTCCCAGATGCCCCTATTCTCATCCTCTATACCTCCCCCAAACCTCAGCATCCCCTATCCATGTCCCTTGCTCCCAAGCATCTCCCCTTCATCTGCTCTCCCTGTCCACTTTTCTTTTGTCTCCTCCACAGCCTCATACCACTCAGTCCTCCACCCACAAATTCACCTCCCTCTCTGTCCACGGTTTCTCCCTCTAACCTGAATTCTTCTCCTTACAACTCCCACCACCACCCTTATCTCCTACCCTCCCAGCCATGCCTGGAGTTAGAAAAAAGACTATCACGTTTTATTTTTAAAAGGTTTCTTAGCGTTCTGCAGCTCTGTATACATGTGAAAACAGCTTTGTGCAGATGCAGGTAAACAGAAAATGGTGGGAAAACAAGGGGAAAGCAAATAAGGTATACCACAGAGAATTTCTCCACCCTTGACAGTGTGTACACAGAGTCAGGACTAGAGCTTACATCAGCCTCCCTGGGAAAAAAGAGGCTAAACAGTTGACACCAAAAATGCAAAGCATCCTTAACTTATAAAACTGTATTATGCAGCAGAGCAAGATGGTTAGTTTCCTAGTTCTTCCTTCTCTCCTATCATGGCGTCTAGTGCTTCATACTTGAGATTGAGAATACATCCTCTTCCCTCTTGCTTTCCTTCGCCTTCTATACATATCCCTGCCCTTATGACCCCCTAAATTACCACTTCCCTGATTTTCTTATTGTGGCATTTATTCCATCTCTTTATAATAATTTCCCCACTAAGCCACCTCCCTCCTCCTGCAAAAGCCCAACCCATAAGGCACTTCTTTCCTGCAAGGTGAGCAAAACCAAACAACTAAATTTGAATTTTCCCAGACCAAGCCACTTTGGAGAAACAAGTCAGAAAAAAAATTAGGAAAATTTTCAGTGTCAACAATAATGTTTTTGTAACATTATGGGTCAGATTCTCACCTGTCTTAAACTGATGTAGGAGCCACACTGATTTATGGTAGCTGAAAATCTGGCTTCATAAAGTTTTCCACTGATTTTTTCCAAAGACCCCCTCCCGAAAAATTCTACCCAGAGATGAGTTATGACACGTGAAATTTCAGAGGACTTGGTTTCTTTGGGGGATGTTAGGAACAGGATGAAAAGTTAGGCTTACAGTGCGAAGCTAGCTTTAGTCTTAACTTTGGAGTGGCTAACACCACTCCATGGCTCTTGCACTTTTTATTTCAGTTTTATTACCTCATCAGATTACAATCTCCTCTAAAAGGGAGATGAGAAGGGTATTTTTTCTGCAACAGAAAGCAATCCTGACCAAAACAGGATCTGCCCATTAGCCACCCTATCTCCACAAAGACAGCAGCCTTATCAAATTACAACTGTTTGAACAAGGTCAAGCACTCGGGGTTTAATTAAAAGTGTTTCCAGGTATAATGCTGTCAGGTCAACTTAAACAAGCCAACAGAGGCTTTGAGCCTGATTAAATATTAAAACAGAATCTTTCACATCTGTTTTTACCCAAGGATGAAATTACTGTACATCACTTCAAACAGCTCATTAATACACTGTACACATATCTTGCCTCAAAGGTTACAGGAATATCAATGCTTTCGGAGTGCCTGCAGTGAAACCTACACAACACAGCTAGAAGTGAGGTCACTTTATACTTTAGCAGGATGTCAATATTTCTTTATAAATGTGAGAGGTAATCAGTTAGTCATAGATTAATTTTAAATTAAAGGATGGAAACCTCCAGTGAAGATAAACCAGTTACTTTTGAGCTGAACCTTTTAATCATTCATCTCATTTTCTTTGATAGATAACTTGATAACAGACGTTGCCACAGAAAGTTTGATCCAACAGTAATTATTTTTCAAACTGTAAGGCTGTCATGTCCAACTAGAAATCTGTGGTAGTTTTTTTTTTAATTTACAAATCATAATTTTTAATTGGAACATAAAAAAGGTCCATCAGGATCATCTGTTTAAGCATCTTCCATTTCTAATGATACTTTGATGCAAGATTAGGGAGAGAAGACGTTTGAAGATACGTTTTCTTTGACAATGATACACACTGCATTAATGTACTCAGTGAAATATCTGTAGTACTCTAACAACCAAAATGATTGAATACTCCTCCAATATGACTTTTGTGAGAAAAGACTAGAAATTAATCATACCATGCTTTTGAATAAAAATCTATAAAAATACACCGTGCCAATTTAAAGACTTTAAAAATGTATGGGCAGGGTGGGACTTGGGGAAAAGATTCAGGAGAAAATGACTTTGTATCTGATCTCTACTTATCTTGGAAGAGAGTGACTGTGATCCACAAGCCAATTGCCTACTGAAGTGGAGTTTAAACATGTGAATTTGCCACGAAACATTTTACCTTACGATGCAGTTTTACCAGCCCAAACACTACAGAAGAAAAATACTCTGTGAATACCAACAGGCTTACATAACAAATAAGAGAAACCTAAAAGAAACTTTCAGAATGTTTTGGCATCTATACCGAGGGTCAAAACTACATATTTTAAGCACTTCTAGTTAATAAGGCATGAGACAATTTGCTTAAGACAAAATAAAATTCCAACACACAGTCTTCTACCACCCACTAATTTACATTTGAATGATATAATCAACGAGACCAAACTATGCTTAATGTAAAGTCAATAAATTCTTTTTTGGCCGTTGACACAAAAACCTACTGGGAATTTAACACTTGAGGAAATTAATCATTATAACACTTTGGCTCAATGCACTTCTACATTGAAATAATTTGGTCTGTAATCCACTTTATTTGTAGTTGGGTTTAAAGCAGTAAATTTTATAGAAGCTGGCCTCATTAAACTGGATCCAGTTCAAAACGGTCTTCCATTAACACTGTATATTTGAACTAAATCAAAATATTCATTTCCTATAACATGTACAATTGTTCATTTTATAACAACCCAAACAAACCACCATCACTAGAGTGTAATAGAAGTATTTAAATTTTATTTGATCAAGAGTCTACAGAGATAGATTTGCCTACTGCAGAGACAGATTTTCTTTAGGCATAATAGGTGTCATCAATTCTTATGTTCACCAAATAAATCCACAGCAGCCCAAGTTTTTCCAAATACAGGACACACATACTATGACAAAATCTTTGCTACCTGAACTTTTCTTTAAAAGCTTAGTTCATTTAACATGGATTTGGGATGCTTTGCAGAGACACTACAGACTAAACTGAATCGTGCTGAACGTATTTTACCAGGTCTTAAGAACACAGGATCTCACCTCTACTGTGTCTCTACCCCTTTTTAGTCTGAGAAGGGAAGGCTGCGAAGGACATGCTCTCTCAGAGGCAGATCCTTCAGTTGGTATAGCTGTCGGCTACACTGCAGTCAGTTTATACTCGTTGAGGATCTACCCCAATATGCCCCACATCCCCGCCATTTCCCCCTCCTCCTTCAAAGAGGAATTTGCTTCCATTTAAAATTTTATTTTCAGAGAAAAGTCCCCCCCAGTTTGTGCTTCTTTTCCCCCCCATCTCATATGGAAAGGCAGATAAGCCCAGAATCCTGGCCCTCACTATAAGATATAAACCTGCTTCTACACTAGGTTTCGTTCTGCAGCAGTTCTGTGTATGTTTGAGAAGTGTTTCAGGGATGGAGGATGTCCTATCTGAGACGCAAAAGGTGTTTCATCATTAAAAGAGCAGAATTGGCACCTTATAAATGGGGCTCCAGACCTGAAAACAGCTAGTCCATTGCCAGTCCGGATACACTAGTGAGGCTACCTCTGCGCAATCCCTACTACCCTGGTTGACATGGAGCAGGGCTCAGAGCAAGATAATGTAATTCCTGTGCCTGGTACAGTGAACCCAGCAGCGGGGCAGTGCAGGTGGCAAGGAAGAGAAGCGGTAGAATGGGCAGTTTAGAGAACACATTGATCCCTGCATCCTGGGGAACTGGCTTAGATGCAGCAGTTTCCATCAGACAGTTGCAGCACAGCAAAAACCGATCATCTCTTTCAGCATGGAGACACTAAGGGTATGTCTACACTACGAAATTAGGTCGAATTTATAGAAGCCGGTTTTATAGATATCTGTTTTATACAGTCGATTGTGTGTGTCCCCACATAAAATGCTCTAAGTGCATGAAGCCAGCGGACCACAGTACCGAGGCTAGCGTCGACTTCCGGAGCTTTGCACTGTGGGTAGCTATCCCACAGTTCCCACAGTCTCCGCCGCCCATTGGAATTCTGGGTTGAGATCCCAATGCCTGATGATGCAAAACAGTGTCGCAGGGCGTTCTGGGTACATGCCCTTCCCCCTCCGTCAGAGCAACGGCAGACAATCGATTCGCACCTTTTTACCTGGGTTACCTGTGCAGACAACATACCACGGCAAGCATGGAGCCCGCTCAGCTCAGCGTCACCATATGTCATGTGGGTGCCGGCAGACGTGGGGCTGCATTGCTACACAGCAGCAGCCCCTTGCCTTTTGGCAGTAGATGGTGTATTATGACTGGTATCCGTCGTCGTCGTACTCCAGTTCAATCATAGGCACCTGGGCAGATATACTTTGTCTCCTGGAGACTCAGTCCTGCCGGCAGTCCTATTGAACCGTCCTGACGATGATGGCTAGCAGTCGTAGTACAGTATCTTCTGTCAAGCACCCAGAAGATGCCAAGGGCTATCAGTCATGCTGCACCGTCTGCTGCCAGCTTAAGATGTAAAAAATAGATGGACCAGATTTGTTCTGTATTCATTTGCTTCCCCCTCCCTCCGTGGTCACCTGTGCTCTCCACGCTGGGCAAACAGGAAATGAAATTCATAAGTTTGTGGGGCTTTTCCTGTCTACCTGGTCAGTGCATCTGAGTTGAGAGTGCTGTCCAGAGCGGTCACAATGAAGCACTGTGGGATAGCTCCTGGAGGCCAATAACGTCGAATTCCGTCCACACTACCCCAAATCCGACCCGCAAACTCCGATTTTAGCGCTAATCCCCTCGTCGGAGGTGGAGTAAAGAAACCGGTTTAAAGGGCCCTTTAAGTCGAAAGAAAGGGCTTTGTTGTGTGGACGTGTCCAGGATTAATTCGATTTAACCCTGCTAAAGTCGACCTAAACTCGTAGTGTAGACCAGGGCTAATTTTCATGTCAAAGCTGGTCTTCATTGGAGACAGGCTGTACACCTCCATTTCAAGCAGACTGCATCTGCCCACTGCATCCTAATCATCAGTGACATAAGGTAGAAACGGAGGGTGTGTTGGCAGAAATGTGGCATTGCACAATTGTGGGGTCTCCGATTAATATGATCATTGGAAGAGAACAGAGAAAAGCCAAATTTAGTTCTCTTACCTGTAATTTTGGTATTTCCTAAAATGGATCCACTGCTCTGACCAGAGTCATAGGTCCTGGGTATTTCTGTCCCATTTAGCAGAAGTGAGGCAGAGCCGTTAGTTAAAAGTGCCTCCTGTTGGTATGTTAGCTGAACCCATAATGCCCTCCCCACACAAATGCTTCCAAGGCCAGGGAGGCAAAACTAAATCATTAATTTTCTTTTCCTTCAGTTTAAGTTGTAATGTGTTTATGTCATGATAGCGACATGTTAGTTCCACTTAATAGCCCATCTTGTACTGAATTTAAATTAGACATAAAAGAAGGTTATGCAAAACTAAGCCCACAGAGAATACTACATATACATGTACTAGGAGACACTAAAACAAACAGGTAATGCAAAACCAGTCCTTCTCCTACAACAGATTTACGGCTCTGGACAGAAGTCATAAGAAATGGGAAGTAACAATCAGTGACCATCAACTAGTCATCTGCAGAGGGTAATAAAATAGTGGGGAAATGCAAAACGTCACTACAAATAAAAGAAAGTGGCTGTGGTTCAAACAGAAACGAGACTAATAAGAAACCCTTTATAAGATAATATTAGCCTGAGATTTAGAAGCTATGGTAAAGCCTATTGAATTAGCCTTGAATTCAAAAATAACTAGCTTGCAGAAGCAATAACTATCTCTATATATTTACATATAATCTGTATTAATATACATGTGAAAACAAATTTTAATGGTATCTCTGGGTCCTGAAATGCATGGATAGCACAGTAAAGCATCTACTGGCTGAAAGTTTTTTTTTGTTTGTTTTTTAAATTTGATGAGTATAACAAATCAATTTTGAAATCTTTAGAAAAAGAATGAAGTTTCTGGTGACCAGTTAGCCTTGCAGGTTTCCTTCAAACAGGGTTGGTATTTTTCCACCCAACATACTACATATCTTTTCTTCTGTAGCATAAGCACCAAAATGCCAAAGGAGGTTTCCAGACTACCAATTTATATGCCTGGAAAAAGGCATTCACGGATCCTTCTGGTACAGCAGAATGTGGAGGATTACATGCCCTTTTTATATGATTGCTAACCCCATGAAAAAGGCATGATTTCCTCTATAGATCATTTTTGTAGACACCTAGAAGGAAAGTGCAACATGGGAATGCTGAAAAAGGAGCAAAAAATTAACTAGTCCCATTGCAGAGGAAGCCATTTGGTTGAGATTAGTTAGAGAATCACCAGGATGGAATCCAACAAATGCATGGAATTTTATTAATTAACCAGTCTGCTAGGGGGAAAAAAAAAAAAAAACCCTGTACGTGGCTTGGGATTTTTTTACCTTTGTGGGTCAAAACATAAACAGCCCCTCACTGAGGGATGTGTTCTAAGCCTTGAGGATTTCTTCCAGGGGACTTCAACCAATAGCTTAATGTGCTTCAACAAAAGTGGGTTTGCTGGTATTCTAGCTTTTAAAGCAACACACACACACACACACACACACACACTCACGTTAATACTCCAGAGCTCCTTTTGTATCAACTATAATGAATGCTGGAGTAGATTTAATGTATGATGTGGCATCGTAATATACTTGGTTCTTTGGAAGTAAATCCTCATTATCCACTTCGGACCTCAATTGCAGCGCAGAAGGGAATTGCAGGTTTCATGCATCTTCAGGGATAGGACTGTAGGCATTGCTGCTGCTAATGTCTACTTATCTGGACTTCAATTATTTAGAAAGCACTGAAGAAGTTTGTCCTCCAACAAGCTGAAAAGTGACCTTGTGGCAGATCAGTTGGGCTAAAGATAAGCACTATGTATTTTGGGACCTTTCTCTGTTTTAAACTACAATGACTGCCAGTCAGCCTTGCTGCAGAGGTGGGAAATTAAGTCAACCTTGAGCTTTACTGCCAAATCAGGGTCCGGGGGAAAGAGGAAACTGTCACTGCCAGGCTGGCGGTCAGAACTACTGTCCCCCGTGTCAGTGGAGCATCCTGGGTTGGTAGCCAAAAAAAAAAAAAAAACAGAAACTAGGCCAACCTAGGATCTCTCAGAGGGAGAAACAAACTGTTAGAAATCACATTGATTCATCATTTCAATACTGAGCTGTGGCGGAACAGAGTACTTTGAGTGTTTGTTAAAGACAGATGAGGCACTCAACAGAAGAGGACAGTGGTATTTATAAGAGAACCAGAACCAGCTACTATGTCAAGCAGTGGGGTCCCATGCACTAAATGACCTTGCAAATCATCTCCCTCAGGAGTACTGAGCTACACTAAGAGTGAAGATGAAAGAAAGGGAGGACTAATTCTCAGGTCTTTTCTGGCCCTGCTTTCTTTATGAACTTCGTCCCTAAGGACAGCTTTGGATTGGGAGATTCCTGTGGCTTTAAGATTCTGTGGTCGTGTGCATACACGAGGAAGTTCTTCCTTTTTCCTCAGATGAACTATCTGACAATCCAGTAGCAGGAGAGCATGTAATGAAAGAATAATTAGCTTCCTGAATTAGATATGCTTTGGAGATTATTTTGAGGAAGTTCTATGGCTTGCGTTATGCAGGAGGTTAGACTAGGATCACAATGGTCCCTTCTGGCCTTGGAATCTATTAAGTTCAGAGACAATGAATGCAGACAGAGAAAAAGTGATGTAAGGCCCTCCCCTCAAGCGCTTAAGACAAAAAGAAAATTTTTCTAGTCATCATCTGCATGGGGCTCCTACAGGGTCTTCCTTCCCTTACCTGGACTTGCTTGCAGGCTTTGTGGGGAACAGACTGACACTGTTAGTTCAATGATTGCTCTGCTACCGACCCCAAGAGGATCCCAAACTCTATACCAGAGAAGTGGAGGCTGGCTCATGCTGTATGCATGATGCTATATAGGGCTGGTTACATCAGCTTTACAGCTCCTGAGAATGCCCCCACACCACAGGAAGGCCAGCAACTGCAAAATAAGCTATTTAGCCAACTTGAAGGCAAGCAAAGACTATCTAGTTGGCAGAATGGTTGCCAAAACCTCTCAAAAAGTAAGAGACTCAACCATAAATTCACCACTTCACAATTAAGAGTACAGACAGTCCCATTCCCATCCTCCTGCTTCACATTCCACTATCCTGCTTTCATAACGCTTCTCTTTACATTCCCCCCACCCTTCCTCATTGAGTCTTGCACCCTTTTTTTCTGTTTACCAACAATCTTCACACGACAGCAAGGGTGGTAAATCACTGTTCCAATGTGCACAATCGAGAGGGCATTGAAATTGGCAAATGCATGGGGGGCAGACAGAAAGAAAATATTGTTTTGAAGATAAACAGCTTTCAGCACCACAGGAAAATTCTGAAAACCCCCCAATTATTTGCATAAATATCCGAAGCTCTGATGCTAAGCAGCCTTAAACACAAGATCATAGCACATCCCACAATTTTCTCCTGCTGAGAGTTATAGTTAAAATTCTAACAGAAATACTGGTTAAATTAGCTAGAATGAGATATACCTTTTATCAGACCAACAAATATGTTATAGTACACAAACTTCTGGTCCTAAAAGATTTTTCTTCTTTGAGTGCTGACAGTTTGTAAATTAAATGATTTGTAATGTAAAAAGAGCTTTATAAATAGTGCTTATATCGTCATGAAAACCTTGCAATTCACTGCTACAATGTCACAGACTAATGAGTTTGCTTCTTTCTATTCATTTGCACAGCCTATATTCTTGCATCTAACTGCAGTCAATTCCATTAGTTTCTATATAACTGACCAACTACAACAGCCATAATTCTTTCCCCATAAATATGGTACATAAAATGATCTAGGGTCATAGTTACCACTCTTAAAACAGTTCCATAATGTACACTGGGCTCAGTTTATGTTCTGACAAGGCTTAAGATGCTTCACGCTGCAGCCCACAAAAGTTTGATTTAAAAACACACTGTATAGTAATTAGATTTAAGCAACAGAATTACTTAAAGTAGTACACTCATTGACGGGTAGAACTTTTACAGTAATAGATTAGACTCATTACCTAAAGAGACTGAAAAGCAGCAGGAACTTCATTTACCTCCTATTCCAGAAATTTACACATTTAGTTCCAGTGACAGCGGTCGATTGGAACATGTAGATATGAGTCCTGCAGGTCTACCAGTGCCAGATAATGACCTGGACTGATGGAGAGGGGAAATGTCTTGGCTGATTCAATCTTGAAGCAGTGGCAAACTTGTTTAGTACACCTAATCTTCTGGAAAACCCTGGAATACACTCACTTAGAAACCCTTCTATCCAGAAAACTAAAATGGTAACTCCTATATTGCACCCAGATGCAAGACAGTTGATAGCACTCTTTAGTAATATTTTTATCGCTTAACATAAAATACTGAGATATCTGCATGTTCTTGTGCACAACATATTTTGTTCTCATACGAAGAGCAAACAGACACGGTTGGGGAAATACAAGTGTACTTTTAACAGGCACTAAAGTAAATATGCTATGAAAGCTGAGAAACAAACATTTCTTTCTGAACAGCCTGTAGTCTAAATTTAGGATTGCCCCTGACTGGAGCAGAGGAGTAAGAGGACAGAAATAAGAAAATGGCAGATTTCATCAAGCTAGAGCTGTACTTTATAAATGTCCCAACTGTTAACATTGTACATGTGATCCAAAGACTGTATTTAGGCGCCCATTGGGGTGATTTTTCAAAAGTGATTTAGGAGTACAACTCCCATTAATTTCAGACTGCAAATTCTGATGGAGAAGTATAGCCTGGTCAAAGTATTTCAGCTCTCTTGACCTGTGGAAGTTCAATATATTGGAGGTGATCTTGGTTGAAAACATAGTGCAGACTATTTGAACAGCAATTTTATGTCTGAGTTTTTGTTCTAATAAGAAGGATGTTAATGGGCACCTGGACTTGTCTTTTTCAGCATAGATGAACAGCTGAAGTGTAAAATTTAGCAGAAAAAAGTCGTAAAATCTAAAATTCTACTAACAATTAGCAAGTTAAAGAAAAGTATGAAACACCCAGTTTAGTAATTTGTCTATAAAATGAGAAATGAACTAGAAATGTAAATGAACCCAATTTAGCCTTTTTTTTAAAAAAAAAATAATAGTGATTTTTATCCATTCTGCTTCCACAGTGTCACTCACTCACATGCTCTCTCTCTAGCTGGTTGCAGTTTTCTATGGTGGAATTGATGGTAATATCCCAATCAAGTAACTTATTCATAAAGGTACACTGAAAACATCACTAATTTAATTCTTCTAGTTTCATAGCGTCACCAAGGATCTTACTATTGCAATTTCTGATCCAGTATTTTACCATCTCCAGTATTTACATTTGTGGTGGTAGCTGTGGTAATTCTGATAGAAAGCGTCTCTATTCTGCAGGGCTTTTCAGCTTCTCACTTTTGGCTTCTGCATCAAGATACTGTAGATTGCCAACACGCCTAACCAGCATGGGAGGGTCCCAGAGCTCAGGCTGCAACCTGACTCCAAACCTGTCACCACTGCAATTAAACACCCCATTAGCCCAAGCCCTGTGAGCCTGAGTCACCGGACATTGGCCACCTGCGGGTTTTTAATTGCAGGGTAGATATACCCTTATAGACAGTGAGAAATTTAGCCCGCTACCCTGTCCCTCCCCACCCTCCACACACCCTATATTCCCCATTTAGAAAAAGCCCAAACTTACTGTTTAAGGATTATGGGCACTGGAAGAATATTCAAGTTTCCTCCAAGTAGTGTAAAAGAATTCCATCAGAACCAGAATACAGCAAATACCTGTATTGTTAAATACATCAGCAGCAAAGGAAGTAGTTTGGTAGCCAAGCAGAGGGTGTCTGAGGTCTTAGAGGGTCAAGAGGGACAAGAGCTAGTTCAAGGGTTTCATACCTTCTGGTTAAGGCTTGGACATAACGCATCTCTAGTTTCTCTCCCCTCTTGCAGACAGAGGTGAGAAGTGAAATGAATTCGTAATTCAGATCCCTGAAATCCTCCACAGCAAACATTATCCCAAAATAAATCATCCCATACGCTAGACATGCCTTAAAATTATCAGTAGTCAAAATAGTTAACAGTGACATTAATTCTGAAGCCTAATGATGACAACTAAACACACCCGGTGAGATGATTCAAGCCATTCCTACCTCTCAGAGCTTTTCCTTCTGCATGTCTGATCGCACACACAAACCCCCCGCCCCCATCATTGGTTCAGATTTTTCTCTGAGACCATGAGGGCTAAAACATTCAGTTCTTTTGATTAATAATGAAAGATTAGATTCTAGAGGAAGTAGTGGATTTTGTTGCAGAAGCCAAGGAAATTCAGAGGGTTCCTCCAATTAGAACTGTTCATCTCCACAGCATATGGAAATGCATCTTCTAGAAGCCCATCCCATTTATTTTTTTTTAAGGGACTGTGTGCTAGCAGGAATCAAATGAACTTGGGGACCAAAGTCAGGCTGTTGAATTTGATCTGATATTTTTTGGAGCTATTCAAGTAGCTCTGGCCTACCTGATGGAAACCTGAAGCGAAATTCTTGTGGAAATAGGGCAAGGTGTACTTCCATCTAGTAAGACTGAGGTGTAGCTCCATACTGGGAGTTTGACTGAGCACAGCCCCTACCACAGCTGGTCTTGGTGAAAGGCCATCTTTGTTCAGACTCCCTGGGCTGTGATCTAGATTTATTAGAATTTCCCTAATCCTCCAATGGGGATTAAAAACTTAAATATATGGGGAAAATGGGTATGTCTGTAAGGGCTTAAGTTTGGTCTACGCTGCCAACTTATGTCAGTGTAACTAAAGTCACTCAGCAACATACTCAGCTGAGCGACGTAGTTATACCAACCTAACCCGTGTAGACAGTGGTATGTCAACAAGGAGACAAGCTCCCCCGTTGGGTGTAGGCAGCGTCTTCACTAAACTCTACAGCAGTGCTGCTTAAGTGCTTTAAACTATAGACAAGCCCCTAGTCATTGTGTCACTGAATTAGAAATCCAAATCAGTTCAGTTTACAATCAAGTAAAAACGTAACTGCTTTCAGGACACCTATGGTTTGGTTTATATAAACAAAAATTCTGGACTGTAAGTATCTTACATCTTGACTGACAGCTCTGTTGGCAACAGGGATATAAATGAAATACATCAAGCCACATTACTAGCTTTTGATAACATCCTTAATTGTTGCTGGGCATAAAGAGGCAAGAAGATGGCACCTGGCAATAACTTAGAGGAAGGTTTGGACTTATGGTCAGACAACCAGTTGACCCTTGCCCTTCCTAGTCAAAGAGCCCTGCTAGAAGGGGCAAGTAAGCCTAAGGGAATCAGCACAGAACAAACAAAAAACTCTTTTTAAAAGGACCATCTATTGTTTTCAAGTCATGTTTGCAAGGTGCATTCACTTTGCAGGGAAAGAGACTACCAATAAGCTGAGGATAACAGCTGGATCATCTTTAAGGTAGGACCACCGCATAACCTGTGATATCTTGAGATTCTCTTTTTTAAAATAATGAAAATAAATTTAAAAAAAAAATCAGAAATTTTTCCAGTTAAAATGACTTTAGAAGTTAAAAGAAAATTTTATGAAAGACACTTTTGTAGGATTGACAGTACCATTTGGCCCTGAAAGTCGTCTTCTATAAATCGAATGCATTCCTGCTTTTGATTCAGGAGTCTGAGGCCATGTCTACACTACAAACTTTGTTCAATGAAAGTTATGTCAGCATAAAGCCCCTGCAGTTAAGCACATTGCTTCTTTGTGAGAGTATTTGGCTTCTTGCGCCAGCATTGTGTGTACTCACCAGGAGTGCTTGTGTTGCTGCACAATGTAATGCACCAGAGTAGGTGTCCCAGTGCACAATCTGCCACCATGCAGCACAGTGTCTTTTGAGAAGTTTTGGCAATGCATGGTTGGGCAGAAACAAGTCATGCAAGGGTGACAGGAGCAAGGGGTCAACTTCCCAGTGTGTAACTATCTCCATCTTATGTCATCTACCATCCCATAATTCCTGTTTTTTTTCTAAAAATCCCTCCTAGCTGTTTGTCATCTCTGACAGAAGCATAGAACTTGCACATATCTTCACTACGGTCATAAGCACTTCAAGCACAGGACACACAATCCGCCAGTATTTGCAGAGCTGTAAGAACCAAATAAGCAGGGAACATGATGATTTCTTGGAGAAAATATTGCTGTGGGACACAGCAAGAACTAATTCAAGTTTGTTGATGGCATTCCCAGAGTAATTGCAGATGGTGGAGCGCACTTCTGGGCCTGAGAAATAAGCACTGACCAGTGGGATTGTAATGCAGGTTTGGGATGATGAGCAGTGGCAGCAGAATTCCTGGATCTGTGTGCTAAGCTCTCCCCAACCCTCCAGCACAGGGACACCAAAATGAGAGCTATACTGACAAAGAGACGCGAGTGGCGATCACACTATGGAAACTTGCAACATCAGACTGATACCAGTCAGTGGGAAATCATTTTGCAGTTGGAAAATCCACTGCAGAAGCCATTGTCATGCAAGTGTGCACAGCCATTAATAGTCTCCTGCTATGCAGGACTGTGATTCTCAGCAATGTGCAGGACATAGTGGGTGGTTTTGCAGCAATGCCGTTCCCAAACTGCAGTGCAGCAACGGATGGCATGCATATCCTGTTTTGGCACCAGACCACCTTGCTATAGAGTACATCAACAGAAAGGGCTATTTTTCTATTGTTACACCAGTGTAGACAGTTCACCGGGGACATTTCACTGACATCAGTGTTGACTCGTCAGGCAAGGGGCATGATGCTCGCATCTTTAAGAACAAAGGACTATTCAGAAAGCTACAAGCAGGGACTCTCTTTCCTGACTGGCAGATTACCTACCATTGGCAATGCTGAAACGCCAACAGTGAGACTGGGGGACCCAGCCTATCCTTTGTTTCCCTGACTCATGAAGCTGTACACCAAGGAAAGACTGAATTATAGGCTCAGCAGGTGCACGACAGTTCAATGTGCTTTTGGTAGATTTAAGCGACTATGACATTATTTACTCACAAGTATCATTAAAAAGAAATCCCAATGGTTATAGCTGCTTGCTGTGTCTCCATAATATCCATGAAGCAAAGGGGGAAAAGTTGCCACTGGGTTGGAGGGGGAGTAGTATCTGCTGAGTTTGAACAGCCAAGGACAATTAGAAGAGCTCAATATGGAGCTACATAGCTCAGGGGGGCTTTGAAAGAGCACTAACACTGAGCACAGTAATACTTTGTGGTGTACTGTGCTCTATCTGGCCCTGCTGTTTTGGGACCGAAAGGAATTCTGCGGTGCTTGGCGTACATCTGTGAATATAACACGATCACTGCACCTATTAATTTTGTAGTGCTTGCTGTACATTTATGGATTATTATACGGTGTGTCAAGGATCCTATGAGTTGTGTGTCAATGTACAGTAACAAGTAAGTGGGTGCTTTCAGAACTGCTAGGCACTCTGAAACATATGTTGTGAATTAATAAAGATGAATTATTTTCCAAATAATAGAATTTTATTCAGTAACAAAACCAGTGCAAAGAAAAATCTGTGCAATTAAAAGCAAATACATTAAAAACGTGAAAAATTAATGAAACTGAACTTAAGGGAAAGAACATTAATGTCCATTTTATCTCCTCATACAGCAACCATGCATTTCACAGGTCAGCATATATGAAGCTGTGGTTGTCCTTAATGTCCCCCGGGGTGGACTGGTAGGGGTAAGGGATTCGGCCCCTGACACCATGTGGAATGTTGAGGGGAGGAGTATAGGGAGATGCTGTAATGAGGTTCTCCATGGATTGCAAAAAGGGAGGTGAGCCCAAGATTGTTGAACATTCAGGTCCACAAAAGTATGCAGCATCTATGTTTGCTGCTGGAGAAGCCCTGTTATATCCCGGTACATCTCCCTCTCCTTTTCCTCCTGGAACTCTCTCTTATCAGCTCTTTCCTTCTCCAGGCTGGTCTGCAATGGTCACCCTCCAGGATCTTTGCTCATGATCTGATGCAGCACTCGCTTGCAGGATCTCTCACTGAATGAGTCATCCCAAATCCTCTTCTCTCTCTGGCGTTCTGTGCATGTGGAGGAGGAACCCCTCGAGGTCTCAATAGTGACAGCTGCAGACAGAAACACAGAGGTACCACTGTCAATGCAGTCACAACAGAAAGTGAAAGTTAAGATTCAGAACTCCCTTCCCTTGTTTTCCTGAAGTTTTATACAAGACATGCTTATTGACACTTCTGCTTTAGAGTGCATGTCAACACTCACAGCACCAACCACAGTGAATATGGCCCACTAAGGATGAGGGAAATGAGGAGGGTATTGCCTGGTTGCATGAAACTAGGAGTATAGTGCAATGGCACTGAATACTGGCACCATTTTCCATAGGCAGTGGTGATTTTAGCGGATATCTCACTCCTAAGGATAACAAAGGCACAGAGTCCACAGCTGCTACTGGTGTCCCAAAGCAGCCCAGCCCGTATGCTCTTGCCTATACTGCAATGGTGCCTGACCAATGTATCACTGACTGGCATGGGAAAGCGTCCTACCATACCTAGCGACAAGGAGTCCTGTGGCACCTTATAGACTAACAGAAGTATTGGAGCATAAGCTTTCATGGGTGAATACCCACTTCGTCAGATGCATGTCACCACCATGCTCCAATAGTCTATAAGGTGCCACAGGACTCCTTGTTGCTTTTTACAGATCCAGACTAACATGGCTACCCCTCGGATACTTGCTAACATACCTAGACCTTTGCAGGAGAGGACTGCAAAGTACCTCCATGGAAGTTTCATTGAGCTCTCAAGATGAATCAAGGAACATCCCTGCATACATGAACAAACTGCCCCGCATGGCCCTCTCCTGCTTAACTCTATGAGGGAACAAAATACAGATAATTCTCGCTCTCTGATGTATTGCTATCTTTTAGTATGAGCTGATTAATGAAAAGTTGATAGCTGTGTCCTGTTAAATTAGAAGCACCGTCAGTAAATCATTTTAATGGGAAAAACACTTACCTGAGGTTCCTTCCCCTGCATCAGGCTTGCCTGTGCTAGACTGCCAGGACTGACTGGACTGCAGGAGGGGGCGGGGGGGGTCTCAAACAGGTCTTGGCTCGCAGAATAGCTTGACCCTCCCCGGTCACGTGTCCCCCATCCTCCTCCTGTTCTGTGTTTTTCATTCCAGGGACCTGTGACTCGGGTTCCTCAGAGGTATCCACGGTGGTCTGTGCTGTGGTGGGGGGGGGGATGTCTCTGCTAAGTATAGCATGCAGCTCTTTGTAAAAGCAGCAAGTCTGGGGCTTGGCATCGGATCGACTGTTTGCCTCCTGATATGCCTGATGCAGTTCCTTCACTTTCACACAGTACTGCTGCTGGTCCCTGTTGTAGTCCCTTGTACTGCAACCCCCATGCAATCTGCTCGTAGATGTCCACATTTCTACAGCTGATCCTTAGCTGTGCCTGCACAGCCTCTTGTCCCCACAGTGCCAGGAGACCCAACATTTCCTCACTACACCAAGCTTGAGTGTGTAACTGGCATGGTCAGCTGGGCAGTTGCACACAACAATGGAGAGCTGCTAGGTGTACTCGCCAAGATGGACAAACAGGAAACATTTCAGAAATTTGCTGGGCTTTAAAGGGGAGGTAGGCCTTCTGGCCTCTGTGACCCCTGGGCAGTGGAGATCACAATTGTGCTCAGAGCGGTCAGTGTCAGGCATTGTGGGACAGCTTCTGAAGGACTGTTAAGGTCAACATAAAGAACGCAGTGCCTACACTTGAGCCATGGTTAATATCCTGAGGTTGAGGCAGGACAACGCCTGTCAGGGAGATGATGTTACTGCATCGCTGTAATGGGTCACTTGCATTGATGGGAGGCAAATTTAAGTGTAGACACATGCACAACTAGGCTGACGCAAAGCAGTTTACAACAACCTAACTTTGCAGTTTAGACCTGGCCTGAGAAAGGGCTAACGTAAATGCCTTTAACACTGTAGTTTGGAGAACAAAGCCCTGTTTTCCCATACAAGTTTCCTGGAGACTTCTTTGCACTCAGAATCCTTTACTGAGGCAGAGAAAATTTCCATGCTCTTCGATAATTCCTGTTATTCATCTGGATGCTTGGTCCTTCTATTAAGGGCCTCTCTACTCAAGAATGAGTGTTGTAACTTGTGCACTGAAGAGTTATCATTTTCCTCCAATTGTAGAAATTTGGAATATTTTGCTAAGAGTCCACCTAAAAGAAAAGGCCTTGTGCTAAAGCTCTTCTATAATTATAAACAGTAGCAGGACACCCGCTTACAACATAATTAACATTTGTTAAAATTTGGATGGGACCACAACTGCACTTGATCCCACTTACATCATGGATAGGTACTGCCCACTCTGCTAATTTTAGTAGTGTCAGGTCAGAAGAAAACTGTGCTGTAACCAACCTGAGCCAGCTATCTTTTTAGTACACATTGGACCTGAATGGATAAAAAGAAAAAAAGTAATGTTAATCGGGATGAGGGGAAGAAATAAAAATGAAGCAGATGGCAAAGTGAATTAGTTTTCCCCCCCAGAAGATAAGCAGGATTTGAAGCACTCTAGATTTTGTGCTACTACTCCCCAATGCAAATTTCACATTTTCCAGTAGCATTTTATATCAAAAATTAATTTCTTTTTATTTTAAACTTGCTAGTGACTTGAAATACAAATCTGGGGAAAGGGCAGGAGACAGTCTACTGTGCGGTATCCTACACTAGGATGTGAAATGCATTCCGATTGTGGTTGGCTTTTTCCTCCCACTATCTGTTAGCAATGGAACCACAAAAATCTAAGTTAATATTTTATTGGGAAGGGTACTACAAAAGCAGTAAACCCTGTTCGGCTCGAAATCACTGAACTAGTAATTAATTCAGGCGAGAAAGTGAAATCTATTCATCTAAAGTACTCTGTATCTCTAATAATCCTAAAGCCTTGCTGAATTACTCATGCTACTATTTACTTACTATCCCAATTAGTGCTTCTGATGCTTCAGTAATAAGCTTTTAAGATAACCAGATATAGAGAATTGTTCGCACATTTTTAAAAAAGCAACAAAGCACTCAGTCAGCACTGCTATGTCTTCTGATGTGCAGTTTTGATGCATGTTGTCGAGGCTGTATGGACTTACCTACTTCGTGGACAGATAGGCAACTGCTCTCTTTTGTTACAAGTCTGAAACCTCTGATGCTATATTCATGGTTGGCATTGTGGGAAATTAGAATTCGATAAAATGTCGTGGATGCACGTGCAAAGAGAGTTTTTTCCCCAAACTGTACTGAATACACAAAACTCCAAAAACTCTTATCCCACAAATGATTACACCTCTACCTCGATATAACACGACCCGATACAACACAAATTCGTATATAACGCGGTAAAGCAGGGCTCCGGGGGGCAGCGGGCGCTGCGCACTCCGGTAGATCAAAGCAAGTTCAATATAATGTGATTTCACCTATATCGCGGTAAGATTTTTTGGCTCCCGAGGACAGTGTTATATCGAGGTAGAGGTGTAGTTATATTCACAAATACCTATAATCTTTTGAACAATAAATAACCCCATCATAATTCCTCTACTACTGCGCAGTCACAGCCATAGAGATGGTTCAAACTGCTGCATTTGAATCCGAGCTTTCCCAAATGTCCAAGGAGCTCAGTCAGTTTTAGTTTAGGGTGTTCCTAAAGCAACCATTTAAAATTAGAGAAAATTATTTCCATTGTGTAAATCAAGACTGTTTAAAAAAAAAAAAAATCAAATCAATGGTTATAACCTATTTAGGAAGGACTGAGTGAACTAAAGGGGAGGGGGAATGGTACTCTGTCAAAAATGACAAAAATATCTGTTTCCAAGTTGCTGATAACTTGGAAGAAAATGATCTTGAATGCTTATGGATCAATGTCCTACCAGAAAAAAAAAAGCACAACGTGGGGTATTAGTTGGCATCTCCCATGTGCCGAAAGAAAAACCATCAGGCAGCAAGTCCACAAACAACTTTACTGTGCATTAAACCAGTGCCACGCCTTTCTACCCCCTACACAGTAGATGAACTGGACACAGGTCTCTCCCACACTAAGTGTGGGAAAAGAGCAGCAATGGATGAAATATATCCAGAATTTCTGAAGGATCTTGGTCCGAAGGCAAGAAGGTGGCTGGCAAACTTTTTCACCAACATCATCCACTCTTCTGGCATAATACTGAAGGAGTGGAACGTAGCCAAAATCATTCATTGTTGAATCTGCCACCAAATCATGGAGATTGGACAGAGGCTTTCCAAATGGATCAGTTTTAGCACCTGCCCTATTCAATCTGAATACCAGTGTGGATGTATCCCTAAATGCACCCCCCCTACCCACAAGAGACACATCCGTCACTATGGTAATAGTAGGGGGGTTGGATAAATGGAACATCTGCACAGACTTTGTGAGGGTTCTTCCACCAATTGAGGGAATCTTGTATTTGATGAGGGACTGATACCAGGCTGTCCAGAATGTCTGTTCAGCATGTAAACCACCCTGAGCCACCACTGGAAGCAGCAAAGGCGTGTTACCATGGCGCATTACAAAGCTGCTCTGTGTCCCAGTAGCTGAAGACAATTTCTTGTTGATTGCTGTGGACTTACTTGATTTTTTGAAATAAAGTTTGAAACTGCAGTGAACCTGTCCATGTGAAGGTAAGCTGTAGCTGTTACTGTGTATAAGGTGATCCCTATGATTCCAAGTGGACATTTCAATGTTGAGCTGGATATCTAACCGGTGGAACAGGGACAATGCTATGTTTATGGTAGAGAGAACCTGATAATTCCAGCCCTTGAGAGCTAATCATCTAGGTACGGAAAAACTATCCCATTGACAAAGTGGCGACCACTGCCAAAACTGTCAAAGAATACCCTCAGACCAAAGGAAAGGCAAAAAGGAAGTACGTGATACTGGAAGTGATCTCAAATCAACCAGAAAATGAAGGAATCTCTTTGTGAGCAGGATGAAGCACAACATGAAAGTATGTGTCCCTGTCTGTAGAGGACCAAAAAACCCAATCCTCTTGATCCAATGATGAAAGTATAGCTTCAAGCATCACCATCCTAAATTACTGTATCTTCAAACGTTGTTTATGAGTCTTAGATTTAGAATCTTTTGGGGGATCAGAAAATATTTGGGAGTAAAATCCCTTCTCCCTATGCCGAGCTGGAACTGGTTCTATGGCTTCTAAATGTAAAGGGGAAGCAATTTCCTGTTTCAGGAAGTGTTCATGAGAGGGGTCCCTGAAGGAGGACAGGGATGGGAGGTAGGAGAGAGAAGTAAAATGAATGGTATAACCTGACCTTATAATCTCCAAAATTTATTTGTCAGATGTGATTTGCTCCCATGCAGACTGAAGGTGAGAGAGATGATACCCAAAGGGAGAGAGGCAGGTATACTGGCGCAGCTGGAGATCAGAGAAGTGGGGTTGTTTCAGACTCTCAACCAAGCCATCAAAATTGATGTTTTGATTCTGAGGATTGGTGAGTGGTCGAAGTGGAGGTAGTGGGTGCCTTCTTTCTTTGAAACACTGGTTTCTTTCTAGATGTCTCAGAATATTGGGTGGGCTGGGCAATCTCTGTGCAGTTTGGGACCTACTAAATTGTTTACCTGCAGATCTATAAATCCCAAGTGATCGCAAAATGGTCCTCCAATCCTTTTAGGTGTGCAATGATTCATCAGTAATCTCAGCAAAGAGTTTTAGACAATCAAAAGGGAGGTCCTCAGCAGTATTTTAGACTTGTCTAGGGAACCCAGAAAACCAGAGGCAGATTGCCTGACGCATAACGACTGCCAAGGAGATGGAGTGTGCTGCAGTGTCAGCCTCATCTAGGAAGGCCTGTAATAATATTCTAGCCAGTACCTAACCCTCAGCTATTATGCCATGGAACGGTTTGCAATGTTCTGCTGAAAGGTGTCCAATTCATGTGGTGAACTTGGAATGGTTGATGTGATTAGTATTATCAAGCTCTTATAGTGCAATTTGCATTCCTAAACTATAAGGTTACAGAGAGAACTCTTACGGCCAAAAAGGTCAAGGTGTTTTTGGTCCTTGTCATATGTGGTTGATTTAGAGTGTTGCTGTCTGCCACGTCCATTTACCATTTTAACAACCAGCAAGTTAGACACAGGATGCAAAAATAAAAACTCAGTTCTTGGCTGGGACATAATACTCCTTATTATCGATTGTACAGTTGCTGGGGTCTGCCAGATGGTCCTGGCAGAATCTAGGAAGGCCTCATTAATGGCCGTGGCTACTCAAGCAAAAGGTGTCATTTGCAAAATGTCCAAGAGCTTGTGCTGCAACTCTTGGACCTCCTTGAAGGGAATTTCCAATGAACCTGCTACACATTTTATTAGCTTCTGAAATTGTTTGAAGTCATTGGCCAGAGAAGGTGGAGGAGACATAACCTCATGCAGGGAAGATGAGGAGATATTAGTTAGTGGAGTAGCCTCCTTGACTGCTCTGGCCTCTTGCTCCTCAAAGGTTTTCTCCTGTAGTTGAGGTTGCAGAGAAGAAACAGATAGAGTAGGGGACTGCCTCCACTGGTGGTTCCAAGGAGAAAGGCTTGTAGCTCATGAGAACTGTTGTCAGTAGGCAGCCCAAGGGTTCCAATATGGCTACTCAGGAAGACCACAGGGTATAGGGGATGGCATCCACTGCTGCTCATACCATTTAGGAGCAGCCCTGGTTTGTCTCTCACATGAACCATCACAATGACAGATGACAATTTCCTAACTCAAAGAGTGTGGCATGCAACACAGCGGAACTCTATATTAGACCTTCTCTTGACAGATGAAGAGGAACTCATCACAGAACTAAAAATTAATGGTAGCTTAGATACAAGTGATCATGATCACATTAATAACGTGCAAACAGAATGAAGTCCAAACCAGCAATATACACAATTGGTGCTTTAATGGGCCAATTTCACAAAACTGAAAACAATTATGAGCCAAATCAACTGGGAGGAAGAATTTAAATCAGAAAAATGTGAATAATTGGGAACCATTTAAGAACACTTTATTGGATACCCAAAAAGCTACAATCGAGGAAGGTTAAAAACAAAACAAAAACAAAAAACAAAACACACACATGTGGTTTGGAGGGGAAGTGAAGGCAGCTATAAAAAATAAAAATCTCAATATAACAAACGGAAGAAAAGAAGTCAAGAATAATGGATATAAATCAGAAGCTAGGAATTGTAGAAAATTGATAATGGAAGCAAAGGGTCACAAGGAGAAATCTATGGCCAGCAGAGTTATGGGCAATAAGAAGGAGTAGTTTTAAGCACACTAGGAACAAAAAGAATCTTAATGGTATTGGTCCATTACTACCTGGAAATGGCAGAATTATCAATAATAATGCAGAAAAGGCAGAAGTGTTTATTAAATATTTCTGTTCTGTATTTGGGGGGAAAAGCAGATGACAGTCATATTCTTTCCATTCTACTAGTATCTCATGAGGATGTTAAACAGCAGCTACTAAAATCAGAAGGTCTGGTTAACTTGCAACCAAGAGTTTTAAAGAAACTGGCTGGGAAGACTCGCTGGACTGTTAATGTTGGTTTTCAATAAGTCTTGGAACACTGGGAAAGTTACAGAAGTCTGAAAGAAAGTTAATGTTATGCCAATCTTTCAAAGGGGTAAATGGGATGACCCAGGTAACTGTAGGCCTGTCAGTCTGACATTGATCCTGAGCAAGATAATGTAGTGGCTGATGTGGGATTTGTTTAATTCTTTATTAACCAAGGGTAATATAATTAATGCCAACTAACATGGTTTTATGGAAAATGGAACCTGTCTAACTTTTTTTTTTTATGAGATTACAACTTTGGTTGATAAAGGAAATAGTGTTGACATAATACACTGACTTCTATAAGGCATTTGACTTAGTACCAACATGACATTTTAATTAAAAAAATAGAAAGATATAAAATGAACATAGCATATATTAAATAGATGAAAAGCTGGCTAACTGTAAATAGGGAGTCAACATTGTGTACTTCCAGTGGGGTCCCACAGGGGTCAGTTCTTGGCACTACTGTATTTAACATTTTTATCAATGACCTGAAAGAAAACACAAAATCATCATTGATAACGTTTGCAGATTACACAAAAATTGGGGGAGTGGTAAATAATGAAAAGGTCATGTCACTGTACAGAGCGATATCAAACCATGTGTGTTTTAATATGGCTAAACGTAAATGTATACATTTAGGAACAATGAACATAGGCCATACTAACAGGATGGGGGACTCTATCCTGGCAAGCCGTGACTCTGAAGAGGATTTTGGGGGGGGGGTAAGGGCGGGGGGGAAATAATCAGCTGAACATAAACTCCCAGTGCAAAATGCTGTGGCCTAAAGGGCTAATGCAATCCTGGGGTGCATAAACAGGAATCTCAAATAGAAACAGAGAGGGTATTTTACCTCCTCTGTATTTGGCACTGGCGCAGCCACTGCAGGCATATATTATGTCCAGTTCTGGTGTCCACAATTCAGGAAGGATGCTGATAAATTGGGGAGGGTTCAGAGAGGAACCATGCGAATCATTAAAGGACTAGAAAACATACCTCACAGTCATAGACTAGAGGAGCTCGATTCATTTAGATTCGCAAAGATAAGGGTATGGGGTGACAGTTTGTAAGTACCTACATGAAGAATATTTACCGGTAATAACAGGCTCTTCAATCTAGCAGAGAAAGGTATAACATAATCCAATGGCTGGAAATAGAAACTAGACAATCCAGATTGGAAATAAGGCATACATTTTTATTAGTGAGTAATTAACCCTGGAACAACTTACCAAGGGTCCTGGTGGATTACCCATCACTGACCATCTTTAAATCAAGATTGGATTTTTTAATATAAAAGATCTGCTCTAGGAATTATTTTGGGGAAGTTCTATGGCCTATTATACAGGAGGTCAGAGTCACACCAGGAAATCACAATGGTCCCTTCTTGCTGTGACACCTATGAAACTACAAGAGAGAATGTATGTATGTATGTATGTATGTATTAAAAAAACAGACCTAACCTATTTTTAGATTAACATTCCTACTACTACAGTAGCTAAAGCTCTGTTATTCTGTTACTATTAATGCCTTGTATTTATAAAAGTTTTCAACATGCCTAGAAGAGTGTTTAACAAACATCAATTGAGAAAAAATTCCCCAAGTATGAATTTATGCCGGTTATCAAAAGTTCTCTACAGCCTCACCCATTTTCTTCCTCTGCGAATGTTTTGTTTTTGTTTATCTAAATGCAGTGTTATGACTCCAAAACCCACTGCAGACCAGTAATAATGTGCACACTATGTTATATTTTTACTGTACAGATTGCAGGCTTTGACTTGACAGACTCCATATCACTGCAGCCTTAAATATCAGCATATGTAGGTACAATGACCATCAGCTATTTGAGTATAAAACCAGAAATTAATAAGAACAGAGGAGAGCGTGCACAGAGGGCAAGGGAATAAAAGCAAAACTTACCCTCACCTTGAATTCTATTATCTTAAAAAAAGCTTCCAAAGGGGAATTTGTTTTCAAAGGAAAAATAGCTTGGAATAGATTCAGAATCCCAGGCCTAGCAAAAAGCCAGCGGCACTGCATTGACATTAAAACAGTCTTCACCAAGAACAAGCAAGAAAGGAATAAGTACCATCGGAAAAAATCTCTGCAGCTCTACCTGATGAACAGTCTCAGGAGCATTACAGCGCGCTTTGGGAAACCACTTGCAGGAAAAGCAAAGCAGCTTTAACTTTCCTTCGTGTGTCTGGCAAGAATTCGTTGCCTATTGTGTATAAGCACAACTACAAAGAGTATTTTAGAAAGTAGATACACAGGACATTAGGATGTTTATGCACATACTTACAAGTTTCAAAATATCAACAGACAAACTTATCTGATGTTACTAGTGAACAGAGAACATGTGTAAACACACACATACAAACTTTACAACCAAATGCTGCATTGATAATGTGCAGTGAAGCTAGAAATCAATTTTTGCACTGCTGTTGTGCAATTGCTTGCATAAAAAGCCTTCTGCTACACATTGTCTGCCTCTGTGAAGTTGGTCCCAATTATGGGGACAATTCTCCTCACATGCTAATTTTACACTGATTTAACACCACTATCTTCAGTGAAATCACTCCTGATTTACACTAGTTTAGGTGAAAGGAGGAGAAAAACCCATTACTACTATAGTTTATCCATGACAAAATGAAATATTAACTCCAGAACTCTGATAATTAACTTCAAAAAGTATGAGCATTTTCCTTCTATCATGCTGCCTGAATATCTGAGTCTTGACATATTAACCTACAGTCCTTTGCAATTACAGGTACTGTTGCAATGAACTATTAGGCTCCTGCCTGTTTTGCCCAAAGAAAGCACTAATATTTACATAATTTTGCCTTTGCTAAAAAAGAGTCTTTGTATAACCTAGCAAAGGTTACCAAAGTGAAAGATTCGTTATAGTAAATGCAAGTGCTAATTTGCATATGTATAATTATGCTATAGTTACATTTGAATCTGTACACTCCATGTAAACACACAATCATCCCAAAGAAGGGGATTTTAAGGACTGAATAAGACATCCTTTGTTTTCAAACTGGCATTTATATATGGACACTCCCCGGGTTACGCAAGACCCTACTTATGCAAATTTGCATTTTCGGAAAAAGTTCCATAAGCCAGAAATAAGATTTTCGAGTTGCAGAAATTTTGGCATAATGTACAGGTATACATTTCCGACTTACGCAAGGCTTTCTGGAACGGAATGATTGCATAAGTCAAGGGGCGTCTGTCCTAGACTTTATTCCACACACTGACAAAAGTTCTAGAACTTAGATCAGAGACCAGAAAAGATCTCAGGTTACATATTTATTTGATAAAATGAAGAAGAATAATGATACCCATGGGAAAGGAATTGGAATTAGAATAAGACACTTCACTGGAGTAAGAAAGAAAGAAAAAGAAAAAACTATCAAGAAATTCCACTGGGAACAAGAGAAAAATCCATTTGTTAAGCCTAAGAAGCTGCTTCAAATATCAGTTTATGATGAAATGCAACCCACGGTTAAATGTAACATTTTGCTTAGAAGTGGAGGCCGATTTGATTCAAGATAATGAAATGTGGCAATTGGGATAATCAAACAAAGCAGAAACCTATTTCTTCTTTATTCAGAGTTTAGAAATATTATTTGACTAAGACATCTTTGATAGATCTGGCAAAACATCTTGCTGCCCAGGTCTCCTATAAATGTCTCCCCTGAGAAGCATATTAAAATCTTACTATAACTATTTGAAGTGTATTATTTATTTGTCACACAGGCCTTAAACGGATAATGTAAAATGTAAATCACAGTTGTAAAGTCTATCAATTCCTTCTGTACCAAAAGCAGACCTTATGTTCGCCTTTATATACATTTAAAATATATGAAGTCAGATATTTCATTGCAATCTTCGTATAAAAATAGGCATTTCAAGTTCTGCATTAATCCAGTTTTAACAGGAAAAGCATAAGGAAATTTTCTGGTGTGGGGTGGAGATCAGTGCTTAATTTGTAATGAAAGAGGTGCTCAAGCCATTTTTTACTTTCATAACTGACATGGCAAGCCCAGAGGTGCCGGGGCTATGAACTGCCAAGCCTAGAGGTGCCACGGCTCAGCCCTGGCAAGCTATGGCACAAATTAAGCGGAGGTGGAGGGTGATGGATGGTTAGTAGAAGGAATCTGATCAGTATAAAAGGCATGAGTAAGCAAAACTGTAGATTTACCATTAGACAACTACTTTTATGAAGACATTAGGGAGGTTGCTATTTTAAGTCTGAAGAGGCATGAGAAAAACCAGACCAACAGTAAGTAGGTTGAATAATTATTCAGCACTCAAAACACTTTCCTTCCTTAAATTATACCTGGTCAGGGCTCTAAAATATACCTTTCACCTAAAAATACATAGTGACACTTCAGACAACACTTTACACATTTCTGCATGAAGAAAATCCTTGTTGAGTAGACCATGATGCATACTCTCTATAAACACACACTAAAAATCTTCATTTTCTGTTATGAAAGGGAGAAGATAGTCATATGGTATACAGCAAGTTGGTATGAATATCTCTCTTCACATATTCAAATCACTACACAACTCATCACTACTACCTAACATCCACAAACCTGGAAATCCTGGACGCCCCATCATCTCAGACATTGGCACTCTCACTGAAGGACTGTCTGGATATGTGGACTCCCTACTCAGACCCTACGCCACCAGCACTCCCAGCTATCTCCGTGACATCACAGATTTCCTGAGAAAACTACAATGCATTGGTGACCTCCCAGAAAACACCATCCTAGCCTCCATGGATGTAGAGGCTCTCTACACAAACATCCCACACACAGATGGAATACAAGCTGTCAGGAACAGTATCCCTGATGATGACACAGCACAACTTATTGCTGAGCTCTGTGACTTTATCCTCACGCACAATTATTTCAAATTTGGTGACAATATATACCTCCAGACCAGTGGCACCGCTATGGGCACCCGCATGGCCCCACAATATGCCAACATTTTTATGGATGACCTGGAACAACGCTTCCTCAGCTCTCATCCACTCATGCCCCTTCTCTACCTACACTACATTGATGACATCTTCATCATCTGGACCCATGGGAAGGAGACCCTAGAAGAATTCCACCATGATTTCAACAACTTCCACCCCACCATCAACCTCAGCCTGGACCAATCTACACGGGAGGTCCACTTCCTAGATACCACTGTACAAATAAGCGATGGCCACATTAACACCACCCTATACCGAAAACCCACCGACCGCTACGCCTACCTTCATGCCTCCAGCTTCCACCCCACACGATCCATAGTCTACAGCCAAGCACTGAGGTACAATTGCATCTGCTCCAACCCCTCAGACAGAGACCAACACCTACAAGATCTTCACCAAGCATTCTCAAAACTACGATACCCACACAAGGAAATAAAGAAACAAATCAACAGAGCCAGACGTGTACCCAGAAGCCTCCTGCTACAAGACAGGCCCAAAAAAGAAACCAACAGAACTCCACTGGCCATCACCTACAGTCCTCAGCTTAAACCTCTCCAACGCATCAGTGATCTACAACCCATCCTGGACAATGATCCCTCACTTTCACAGACCTTGGGAGGCAGGCCAGTCCTCGCCCACAGACAACCCGCCAACCTTAAGCATATTCTCACCAGCAACCACGCACCGCACCATAACAACTCTAACTCAGGAACCAACCCATGCAACAAACCTCGATGCCAGCTCTGCCCACATATCTACACCAGCAACACCATCACAGGACCTAACCAGATCAGCTACAACATCACCAGCTCATTCACCTGCACGTCCACCAATGTTATATATGCCATCATATGCCAGCAATGCCCCTCTGCTATGTACATTGGCCACACTGGACAGTCACTACGCAAGAGGATAAATGGACACAAGTCAGATATCAGGAATGGCAATATACAAAAACCTGTAGGAGAACACTTCAACCTCCCTGGCCACACAATAGCAGATGTAAAGGTAGCCATCTTACAGCAAAAAAACTTCAGGACCAGACTCCAAAGAGAAACTGCTGAGCTCCAGTTCATTTGCAAATTTGACACCATCAGATCAGGATTAAACAAAGACTGTGAATGGCTAGCCAACTACAGAAGCAGTTTCTCCTCCCTTGGTGTTCACACCTCAACTGCTAGCAGAGCACCTCACCCTCCCTGATTGAACTAACCTCGTTATCTCCATACTGATTTATACCTGCCTCTGGAGATTTCCATTATTTGCATCTGAAGAAGTGAGGTTCTTACCCACGAAAGGTTATGCTCCCAATACTTCTGTTAGTCTTAAAGGTGCCACAGGACCCTCTGTTGCTTTTTATAGATTCAGACTAACACGGCTACCCCTCTGATACTACACAACTCATGTAATTCAAATACATCTTTAAAGGTTTTGACAACTAGAGTTTAAAAAAAGGTCTCTTTGGAATTAAGTTTTAAATGATCTCTTAATCTTTACAGAATATAGTTTATCTTTGAAAAACACTAGGGCTGTCAATTAATCACAGTTAACTTAAAAAAATAAATAGAGATAAAAAATTAATATTTTTGGATTTTTTCTACATTTTCAAATATATTGATTTCAATTAGAACACAGAATACAGTGCTCACTTTATATTTATTACAAATATTTGCACTGTAAAAATGATAAAAGAAATAGTATCAGGTGAATTGAAAAATACAAGTACTGTAATGTAATCTCTTTATATTGAAAATGCAATTTACAAATGCAGATAATTTCACTCAAAAACAAAACAATGTCAAAAACTTTAGAGCCTATAAGTCCACTCAGTCCTACTTCTTGTACAGTCAACAAGTAAGACAAACAACTTCGTTTACATTTATGGGAGATAATGCTGGCAGCTTCTTATTTACAATGTCACCTGAAAGTGAGAACAGGTATTCGCATGGCACTTTTGTAGCCGGCATTGCAAGGCATTTATGTGCCAGTTCTGTTAAACATTTGTATGCCCCTTTGTGCTTCAGCCACCATTCCAGAGGACATGCTTCCATGCTGATGATGCTCATTAAAAAAATAATGCATTAATTAAATTTGTGACTGAACTCCTTGGGGGAGAATTGTAGGTCTCCTATTCTGTTTTCCCACATTCTGCCATATATTTCATGTTATAGCAGTCTTGGATGATGACCCAGCACATATTGTTCATTTTAAGAACACTTTCACTGCAGATTTGACAAAACACAAAGAAGGTACCAATATGAGATAAAGCACTCGACCCAAGGTTTAAGAATCTGAAGTGCCTTCCAAAATCTGAGAGGGACGAGGTGTGGAGCATACTTTCAGAGATCTTAAAAGAGCAACACATCAGAAACTACAAAACCCAAATCACAAAAAAAATCATTCTTCTGGTGAGATCTGACTCAGATGATAAAATGAACATGCATTGGTCTCCACTGTTTTATCAAGCAAAACCCATCAGCAGCATGGATGCATGTCCTCTGGTATGGTGGTTGAAGCATGAAAACATATGAATCTTTAGCACATCTAGCATGTAAATATCTTGCAACGCTGGCTACGACAGTGCCATGTGAATGCCTGTTCTCACTTTCAGGTGACATTCTGAAGAAGAAGCGGGCAGCATGATCTCCTGAAAATGTAAACAAACTTGTTTGTCTGAGCGATTGGCTGAATAAGAAATAGGACCGAATGGACTAGGCTCTAAAGTTTTACATGGTTTTGATTTTGAATGCAGGTTATTTTGAACATAATTCTACATTTGTAAGTTCGACTTTCATGATAAAGAGATTGCACTTCTAATGGGGGAATTGAAAAATGCTATTTCTTTTGTTTTTTACAGTGCAAATATTTGTAATAAAAATATAAAGTGAGCACTGTACACTTGTACACTGTACACTTACTATTGTAACTGAAATAAATATATTTAAATATTTTTTGATTATTTTACATTTTCAAATAAATTGTATATTATTGTTTAACATCGCAATGAATTTTTTAATACGATTAATTCTTTTAATCACTTGACAGCCCTAAAAAAAAAAAAAAATTGTATATTTCTAAAGACTTTATGAAATCGTAGAGAGCAGCAAACATTATACAGCTTGATTTACCTTGACTTGCAAATTGATAACATCAATGCTTGCAAGTTTTAAATTTAGGTTTTTTTATTTTGTTTAATTTGTCAATGCTGTGGTATCAGGAAACAAGGCCTTCCTTCCTACAGAGAGGCGAATCACCACCCAAGAGGCATTACATATGTATTCCATATAGTGAACTAGGCTCACACTTACTTCTAGAGACTGGATGGCTGATTTCTCATATTTTAAATGTGTCCTCTCATAACATCCTTGGCAAATCTCGAATCCTAATATAACCATATTCTTTACAAGACAGACTAGGCAACTGTGGCAAATGTCCATAATAGATGCTGTTTGGAAACAGAGCCAATCATTTTCACAATAAGCTCTTTGGGGCAGTCACCATACATATGCACAATGAAGCCCTAAGTCTCTGATGGGAGCCTGTGAAGACTAAAGATGTCACCCACATATTAGTATCTTTAGGGAACACTGGAAACCAAATCTCAAAATTAATTATCTGAATAACGCCAGTTTCCCATAGAAGAATAACTTATCTGAAAGTTTAATTCCATCTGAACTCAAGTGAACATATACACGATTCCAAAATGTAAAACATGGAAGGTAAAATAATTATAGTGAAGTAAGCTAACAAATCAAAATTACTACTAAATACACTTGCCAATACTGCCAAAAGCAGGTGGAAACCTACAGACAGCCTAATCAGAATCCATAAAAGTAAGCAACAGATAGCCAGAACCACCACTTTGTCATTGTCTCTATTAACATCTAAGGATTTTGATTTCTCTGACATTTGCCATGTGATTTATACCTTAAATTCGGCTGCTCTGACTTCAGAGGAAGTCTTTCTAAAAATTAAGTAAACAATAAAAGCCTGAGCAGTAAACTCAGCTTCCTAAATAAGCCAAAATAAACCTCTGGTTGCTAATCCATTTCTACCCAAATTTCATTTTATTAGCAAGTAACTGCTCACAGAAAAAATTAAAACAAGATTGAAAAAAGGGTAGCATTTAGTCAAACATTTGAGAAACCATTATTTCAATGGATTTAGTTAACTGCATGAATATTAGAGAAGCTTGTTTTTCTTTTTTTGTTGAAAATATTGAACACGGTGGCTAAATAAAAAGAATTCTTGTCGTGTTGCTATGCTGTGTACCTGGAACCAGGCTGAACACCCTTTAGCATAGTCTTTGTCCACTCCAAATCCAGAATTAAACAACACTAGAGCAGCTGCTCAGTGACTGGTCTGCAGAATTCAATGAATGACAAAAGGTTACCTTAATTCAATGAGATAATCAGCACACATTTACCCACTACCAAGAGTTTTCTAACCATCTGCAAGGCGGCAGAGCTAACTGCCTAGAAAACAACTGGCAGCATGCTGACATGTCCTCAAGTCCCTCATGTCAATAAAAATTTATCTCTTAGCAACAGCTAAAAAGAAGCTGTACTTACAGAAATTTTAGAAGCATCATGAGCCAATGACTTCTTAGCACATGATGTTGATTGCTACTGATCCCTAAACAGATGTATAAAATATATTTTTACCAATGAGATTAGACATTCATAAACTATTTAACTTTTTCGTAAGAGATAACAAAGGGGTACACATAAAGGCACAGCCAACCTTATTTAAGGCTGCTACCCGTTCTCAATCATACCAGAAACAATGAGGCCAAACAAAAATGCATGTGACCTATTGAACAAGAAATCAATGATTGCTGCTCTAATTTCTATCATCAGCCTTACATTCAGCTAAAATATAGGCTTGTGCTGACCCAAACTGAAATGCCAAGTATGTTAAAAATACATACACGGGGGTCCTTTTTTTTTTTTTTTTAAACTATGCAGTTTATACCCAAAAAGATTTTTCTTCCAAAATATTTTAAAGAGGAATTGGTAGATTAAAAACTACTTTAAGAAAAAACAAGTTTGTTACTAAATTTAAATTTAGTCTCTTCCAAAAAAAAAAAAGTTATCTTTTGCCTATAAATATAGTAGTAAAAGATTTTCTATTAGATGCAAGACACATAAAACAAAAAAATAAAATAAAATTTGGAGCCCAAAACTGTCTGAGGGTTCCTTTTTAAAAAAGGAAACTTCTAAAAATCATTGTGCCCATCGCTAAAGTCTTGATACCACCATCAAAATAGTCAGTGAATTAAAAAGGTGAACCACATGTAACACTAAGTTCAGATAACATGGCTCAAGAGAAGATATACAATTTTTTTCCCTTGAGAGACATTATTTTTCAGTATATATACTGAGTTTCATCTTTGCTTAAGAATTCCCTTTAAAATTTAAGTACACTGAAGTGCAGCATTGGGAGAGAAAACATTCTGGTCCTCAGAGGTTAGGTATAGAAACATGCCCCTCTTTTACCAGACGGCAAACTCTTTCTCCCTTTAGAAGCTGCATAAAACAAGTTAAACCTGGCACGTTCACTCAATGAAATCTGGGCATCCAGTGATTTTTGCCATAACATAACAGAGCTCCAGGCTGTCAGTGTCATTTTCTAAAATAAAACAAGTTTAGAGCAAGTTTACCAACAGATTTGCACTCAAAGCCTCATCTTAAAAATTATCTGCACGAGTCCACTTTTATCATCCTGGTCTGTGGCTGCATATCACCCACACTGAACATAGTTTTTTCCCTTTTTGGTCATTCCTCTTTATCAAACGGTATTTGTAATTACGGTATTGTTAAGTCTCTTTGAAAAGAGATTCAAAGCCAGACTTTACCAGCCTTACTCATATTGAATAGCCCCACTGATTACACAGAATAAGGTGTTATTCACCATGAATGGGGGAGAGAGGCCAGAATCTGTCTCCCTATTATTAAAAAGTCAAATTTATTTCAATATCCTCAGAGTTTTGTTCTAGGAGGTGGTCACATTTGGAGATTATTTACATCACTTGTTTGAAACAGCGATACGATACATGAACATATGTTGTACCCTGACTGGATTCTTTCCCAAGCACAGACAAATTTCCTAGTAGACCAAATCTTGGGTGACACTCACTTACCAATGATGGTAGTCTTTCAAAAGAAATTATTTCCATTCCTAATGTCTATGATTTTATTATATAGGACTGTAGGTTATAAGATGAACAGAAAACAGAGTTAAAATTCATTCTAGATCAGGGGTCGGCAACCTTTCAGAAGTGGTCGCCGAGTCTTCATTTATTCACTCTAATTTAAGGTTTTGCGTGCCAGTAATACATTTTAACATTTTTAGAAGGTCTCCTTCTATAAGTCTATAATATATAACTAAACTATTATTGTATGTAAAGTAAATAAGGTTTTTAAAATATTCAAGAAGTTCCATTTAAAATTAAATTAAAATGCAGAGCCCTCACAAACCGCTGGCCAGGACCCGGGCAGTGTGAGTGCCCCTGAAAATCAACTCGCGTGCCGCCTTTGGCATGCATGCCATAGGTTACCGACCCCTGTTCTAGATGCTTTAAGGTAAAATTCATCTGAAAAAGTAATCTGAAAATCAGGGTGGATAAAAATCAATGATTTAAAAAAAATCTGTTTTATTTAAAATGGATTTTTTTGATAAAATTCTTTTTGAGGAAAAAAGCAATCTAAAAGATAAGTTTAATTAAGATCCATGATGAGAGATCTTTGAGTTATAATGTAATAGGGATTATAAATTCTAATTCTAAAGTATGAGACAATATATTCATATAATGTTTAAGAAAAGTTTTGTAAACGAGTTCCAATAGTTCATGGATTAGGGACCCAATCATATGGGGTTCCACAGGCTTCTGTATAGATTAGAAAGATTAACCTAAATATCTACTGATCACTCAGTGCTCAGTCTAGGAGATACCATCAGAGATGCTTAGTTTTGCAGTTCTCAAACTGTGGATTTGTGTCTCCAGAGATAACATGCTTGTTAACAGCTAAAATGTTTTTAAAATAAATGAATAAATAATGTATAGAGGTGAGAAATAACAGACCTCAACCCTATTGTCCCTCTGCACATTTGTGTATTGAGTGTCAATCCCTTACCTCTCTCTAAAAGTACAAAGTTTCACAAAGTTCAATGAACAGAAGATTTGATATTGAGGGCAGAATAGATCCGGACAAGGAGAAGAAGTCTGGAGATAAACGTGAGAAGTGAGGGACAGGCAGTAGAAACAAAAGTGAAACTGTTTGAGGAGTATATTCCAGAAGTCTTGAGATCTTTGAATGTGGCCTTCACTGATTTGACATCCACCATACCATTCTCTCACTAGAATGGAAAACCTATAATGGCAGCAAGCTGTAAAAGAGACACAGTTTGAGAATATTTTAATGAAGTTCCTCTACCTGTGGGTAAGACAGGCACGCGTGCAAAATGCAAACAGTGCAACAAAGAAATGCAAGGCCTGGTCACCTGAATGAAACAACATCATGGGAAGTGCTCCTTCTCAGGAGGAAGCTGTGTTGAAGAAAGGAACATGTCTGAACATGAAGGATCTTCAGGTTGGTAACAACCAACAAGAATGCACTTTCTATGATTAAATCAAGTCTTCCTGACTAGTGATTTAAATTAGGGTTACCATATCTAATAAATAAAAAAAAAGAGGACCCTCCACGGGCCCTGGCCCCGCCCATTTCCCCACCCCCTTCCCCGCCCCAACTCCGCCCCTTCCCCGCCCTAACTCTGCCCCCTCCTCCCTCCCACTCCCAGCCACTCGAAAAGGGCTGCCCGAGCGCTACCGGCTTCACAGTTTGCCGGGCAGCCCCCAGATCCTGCGCCCCTGGCCGGCACTTCCCCAGTGCAGCTGGAGCCCGGGAGGGGAAGCGCCCAGCTGGGAGTGCAGGGTCTGGAGGCTGCCCGGCAAACCGTGAAGCCGGTAGCGCTTGGGCTTCGGGCAGCCCCTATGCCTCCGGACCCTGAGCCCCCGGCTGGGCACTTTCCCTCCCGGGCTCCAGCGGCGCAGGGTCTGGAGGCATGGGGGCTGCCCAAAGCCCGTAGCGCTCAGCTCTTAAACAGAACCGAAGAGTCAGGGGAGGAGCAGAGCCGCCGCGGCCAGAGGCTCTGCTTCTCCCCTGACTCTTCGGCTCTGTTTAAGAGCCGAGTGCCCGAACGCTACCGGCTTCGGGCA